>NW_028288673.1:511168-681557 GCF_059628265.1 Tinamus guttatus
AGACCTCTCCTGGGGCATTGTAGGGCTGATAATTTAGGATCAGTCAAAGATACAGCCCATGTCATGGATAGCTTTATACTGTGAGGTATATTGGATCACACTAGCAAATGCCATGTCCTTTTTTAGGAATGTGCTGACAGCCTCAGAGCTTGCTGACTTAGAGCATGACATGCCTTTCCCTTATTTTCCAGATGTCACTACTATCTGGGGCAGTGTGTCAAAGCACATTCGACAAGAGCTCATGCTGAAGAAGGTGTGACTGCATGCTATTCTTCCCCTCACCTGTGTGGCTTCAACAGTCCTGACACTTCTGTGGCAACAAGTGCCATATTTTTTCCCAGAACTACACTGCAGTTTATAAATGTGTTGGCTTTTCCATAGATTTAGGCAAATTGTAAAGCTATGTGAACATATTCAAAACTTGTTGGAGTTTATCTGTTCTTTGTTCCCAGATTAGAGAGATCAAACAGACTGCCTGGGACATTTCGAAGATTTATCCCAGTTGCCCAATTGTTGCACCCCCATTGGATGATATTTAGCTGAAAGGTTGGATAGACTTGTCCCTTACTTTACTTCACCACGTTTTTTCTTAGAGGGTGAAGAGAGATAAAATGCCCAGAATATGTGGATGAGCTCTTGAGCTTTCCCAAGTGCTCTGTCTTGTCCCTATGTGTATCAGGAATGGCAGGGCAACAAAGCACACTCCCGTCTCTCCCATTCAGACAGGTTTTCTCGGCTCTATTCAACTCTATTTCTCAACTCTAGAGTTGAGACTGTATTTCTCAACCTGAAAATGCTTACCCTTCTCTTCTTTTTTCTAGCCTTACGGTGTTAGAGTAACAGGACTTGGGACATTCTACATTAAAAAGTGGATATCTTTTGAAAATGGTGAAGTGCACAATTTTCGGAGACCTATGTTTTCATTGTCCAAGACTGTTGCACAAGCTTGTGAGCTGAAACAAAATAGCATAGATGTTCCTGGTAAGAAGACCAAATAAAATCTCTTTTTGCTCTTAAGTATTTGGTACTCACGGTAATTGCTGCTTACAAGTGAGGGCAGACACCTCAGATTCTTTCAGAAGGCCCCAAGAATAATTCAGTTTGACAAAACAAACAGTGCCTAGAAAGAGGACCCTTCCTTTTAGTCCATTTTTTATTAACACTGCACAAAGTACACAGCAGTCCGTTGGGATGTCCACTAGCTGATGGAAATTTGATGGAGCTTTTTATAGCCATGACATTTCTTACATGGAATCAGACTGGACAGGGACAAGTGTCTACACTCATGCTGACCCCTACAGCCAACTCTATCTAAAGAAGTGGGTCAAAATTAGCTGTAGAGAGCTAAACAGAGTTGGAAATGCAAGGAAGTATAGTAGCCATCAGTAGTTGGATTTGCTGTGATTTCTGACCCCTGCTATGCCTGTAGAGAGATATCAGAGGCCTGTACAGCACTAAGAGTTTAGTGCTGTGTTTGGTGTAGTTCTGTCTCATGACCCTGACATGTCCTTGATGTCCCATCCATTAGGCATCCCCTGTGGACAGAACTTTGGTACCAAAAGCAGAGATATTTGTTCTGCAAATTTGAGGGACCATCAGGAGTGTCCAGAAGATTCTAAGAGACGGTCATACAGACACTGTGTATTACTAATCATCTCTTTGTGATGAGGTACAGCTAATTCTCCTGAAACCAGAAATGCATGGAATGTAGGCACAGTTATATGGCCTAGCAACCTACGCACTTCTCATGGAAACTGGCTGCCTTCTCCTGACTTTGTCCTGCCACCCTGCATAGTATTCATATCAGATGGGTGAGCTTCTTTCTTTCGGTTTCTATGATGAAGATATAATTACAGTGCATTTGGCACTTCACTAGTAGTGTACTTTGAATTTACCTGAGGAGAAACCTACATCAGCAGTTTTAAGGAGCCATACTGTGTGATTAGACCAAATAGCTCCATACAAACTATAGTGCTGGAAGCTGCTAGCACTTTATATGAGTGCTTTGAGTTATCTGAGTTATATTGTTCCTTTTGTTTTTCCAGGTGACATTAGAAAAGTGGGAGTAAACTATGACAAGATATGCTCAGATATTCCCTATTCTCAAGAAATGGTGCAGAGCTGTATGAAGGAGACCTTGCGTTTTTTGTATCGCATCATAATGAATAGACAAGACATCAAGTTTACTTTAAAGGACATTGGTGTTCTTGTCATCCGAGGAAATGAAGTGAAAATGACATTCTACAAAGATTTTCTACTGAGCCTGAATAAGTATGGATATGTGGTACAGCAGTTGCTCAGTGTAAGTTTGCAATTTTTCCAGGGAAACTCAGAGTTGGGTTGAAATTCTGGCAAAGGACTATGGAACTGTCCCCTAATAGCTGCCTATGGCCCACCAAGCTACTTGGACTAGAATCACAGAATCATTATGGTTGGAAAAGGCCTTCGAGATCATTGAGTCCAACCTAAAGCCCTTCAACATCATGCCTGTTAAACCATGTACTAAAAACCACCTGCAGCAACGCAAGCTCCATAGTGTTATTTTCTGCTGCTCAGGGATGCTGGAAATGTATACAAGAACCCTTTTTCTGTGCAAGGGCTAATCCTGGAAGGGTCTTGCCATAGAAAGGAAGAAGACAAAGCAGTGGCAAGGGTTGTGATATGTTGCTGGCATGGGGTCGGTCTACTTTTCCTCCTGACCTGAAGGAAAAGAAGGTGCTGGGTTGCTGGGCTCCTCCACTCTGCAGATGCAGCCTCTTGACTCTTAGGAAAGAATTTAAGGAGAAAAAAAACACCTCAAAAGCATTTGCTTTCAGTGCACGAGCAGTGAGCAGTCAAAGCAAGCAGCTTGACTGAAACCAGCAGTCAGTACCTTCCCTTGAGCTTCTCTCCATTGACAGTTTCACATGTTAACAAATAGTCTCCTCACTGAATTGGTTAACTCTAGAGCTTTGGGAAAAGCTGGCAATGTCATTAGCCATAAATGTTTATATGCTGAGCAGCTTCTTACAAAGAGGAACTAAAGCAAGCGCAGTTGGTGAGAAGGCTGCTGAGGCAGCTAAATCTTTGAGAGGTAGAAAAGCCTCTATAATCACTGATCTAATTTTCCTGAAGTCATCTCAGATTTGTTTGTTATTGTTGCAGAGAAAATTGGTTGCATTGGTCAAAGAAATTTCTCTTTCTCCTACTTGTTCTGGACATATCTACCTATTTCCTCAGTGAGTATATTTACTTTTCAGTCCTTGTGTGGGAAAATTGCTTGAGAAGGGGGAAATTAGAGAAAATTGGAGAAAAGAGAGAAAAGCTAGGGCCTAACAGAAGTTACAGCATTATAGAAATTTCCTTAGGGTGAGACACAGTTGCTACTTCCAGGATGGTTGGTATGCATGGACTCTACTCCTCCTTAGTTTCCTAGGCAACACTATCTACCCTCCTAGCACCTGCAAAGAGGAGTAATGGAGTGTGGAGACACCACAGCCAGGCTCTGCTGTATTCCCTGTGGAGATGGGAACCTGGTGGTGCCATGCAGCTGATATACCACCCCTCACTGAGCATGTGCACTGTATTTCTATTGGTTATATCTTTAAGGGAGAAATGAGAGAATTTTACACCTATCAATAACAAAAGTATGCCTAGAGTCACTCAAGCTCCACCTAAATACAAAGTATGAAAGGTGAACTAAGCGGGGGAAAAGATAGGGAAGACTCCTTTGTAACTTCTAAGAGTTAAGAATTATAGAATCATTATGGTTGTAAAGACCTTCAAAACCATTGACTCCAACCTTTCAACATCATCCTGCTAAACCATGTCTCTAAGAGCCTCATCTACACAGTTCTTGAACACTGCCCGAGACAGTGAGTCCACCACTTCCCTGGGAAGCCTGTACTAATGCTTGACTACTCTTTCCATGTAGAAATTATTCCTAATGTCTAAACTGAACCTCCCCTAGAGCAACTTGAGGCCATTTTCTCTTCTTCTATCTGTAGTTATTCTGGAGAAGAGATCGATCCCTTCCTCACTACAACCTCCTTTCAGGTAGTTGTAGAGAGCAAGAAGGTCTTCCCTCAGTCTCCTCTTCTCCACACTAAATAACCCCAACTCCCTCAGCGGCTCCTCACAATGTTTGTGCTCCCTTCACCAGCTTCATTGCCCTTCTTTGGACATTCCAGCACCTCAATATCTTTCTTGTAGTGAGGCGCCCAAAACTGAACACAGTATTCGAGGTGCAGCCTCACCAATACTGAGTACAGGGTACGATCCCTATCCTGTTCCTGCTGGCTACCCTATTCCTGGTTCAAACCAGGAGGCCATTGGCCTTCTTGGCCACCTGGATACACTGCTGGCACATGTTCAGCCAGCTCTCAGCCAACACCCCCAGACCCTTTTCTGTCACACAGCTCTCCGGCCACTCTGCCCTAAGACTGTAGCATTCTAGGATCGGTCAACAGGCTGAACCTGTCTTCTCCCCCATAGGGATAACTATTGGAAAAGAATTTTATTGTATGCATACTGAAAGACTAGCTCACACTAGCAGTTATTAGTGATAATATTTTAGTTGCGTATTGTTTTAAGTTTGTTTTTGCAGTTAATGTTTTACATTTTACCATTATTCAGATTACATGGAATCAGTCTGATACAGAGAGGGGTTTAAGTGTCTTCCATAAGATTTCCACTGCTCATTCTCTTTCTTCTCAATGAGATTGCCAAAAAATAATGTAAATAAAATCCTAATATTTCCATTGTTTTGATTATAAAATGAAAAACATTTCTTAGAAAGTGCATCGAAGACCACATGTATATATGTCCTCTGATTTGAGTATTTTCATGTCTCAAGAAAATAATCTGAAATACGATGTAGGGTGAGGATCTGCTGGGCCTCAGGAGCACAGAGACAAAAAAATGACACTTCTGTCTATCGAGATGTCGCTGAGCTCTTTCTGAGGCCAGCACTGCTCAGAAGTTCTATTCATGGCCTAGGATATGGAGTTGGGTCTATAGGAAATGCAGTCCAAGGAGCCTTTTTTTAAAAAAAGTGTATTTTTTCCAGATTCAAGGTAATATCTAGAAAAGTTAAGAAGTCTTCAACAGAAGGAGAAGTGCTTGTAAAAAAAGACAATGATGAGGAGAGTGAGAACACAAAAGGTAATGAGAGTGTTGATTCCTCATAGAATTGTTTGCACCTTATTTTTTTTTTTCTTTTTTCCTGGTGGATGCTGAGAGTCCAGGTTGCCATGGGATGTGGGGATAGTAGAATGCACTTCTATGTCTGTATTTGCCCATCACTGATAGTCTCAAGGGATTCACTGGGACCCCAGGAGAGCTTGGCACCACAAATTACAGTTGACAGTGCTGAGATAGGTTTAGCCTCTGCAATCTTTTCTCTGGAATTTAACGCTTTCATTTTAGGTGTCTTTGTGCAGAAGGGAGTCAAAATTTGGGAGGTCCAAGGGCGCTGGGAATAACAAACTCTGCTGGGAGTTGCCATAGATAGGGATGTTGACATATCTCTTAGGATCAGTGAGAAAAATCACATAGAGGACAAGTGCATGAAGGGTGCCAAGCTGTGACAAGACTTCCTTTCTCTTTTCAAGCAGGGAAGCTCAGCCCTTCTTCCTTAATCTCCCATGAATACTATAGAAATGATGGGTTTCTTCTGAATACACATGATAGCAAATTTGGGTACAAAGACATAGATCCAACTCCAAGAATTTTTTCCCCCAGTAATCTTGACAAACAACAATATTTATCTGCATGCCAAAATCACTATTCAGATGATGGATTAGGTAACCAGCTAGGCAAAGCTCCCAACAGAGGAAATAATGCAGCACTGTGGATAGTAAGGGTTGGATAGGAGCTGGTGTCAGGAAGGGCTGAAGATCAGCTAGCAAATAGGTCACCCTGGGAATCACAACGATGTCTCAGAGAGCTTGTAAGAGCAGATCTGCACCCCCTGTTCTGAGAGATCTTCTCGTGTCATTCTTATAGGGCAGATTTTTCACAAGCTCTGTATTTTGCGGGAGAGCCTTTCTCCTCAAAGACGAGCCAGGGCTGAGACAAAGGAGCAAGCAGAGAAGAAAACCAAGGAAAAAGGGACTCCTAGCAGGTGAGATTTTTATTATCAGACAGAATGTGTGTGGTTCCAGGCTCCTGTACTTGTGTATGGTGTTTATAGGCTTGTACAGTAATGTAAGTACCCTCAGGAGGTACTTACTTGTAAGACCCCTCAGGAGGTCTCTAGTGCAACTTGCTGCTCAAAGCCAAGTCAGCTATGGGGTCAAGATTAGATTGCTCAGGACTTGATCCAGTTCAGACTTCACGGCTGTAGACTGCAGGGAACCTCTCTGAGCATCCCCTTGCACGGCTGCCTTTAAACACAATGTTTGCAGTAATGCAGAAACGCAGTTAACACACACCACCGCACAGTGCATCTCCGTACTGGAACTGGAAGTGTTTCACAGATTCCTGGGAGACTAGTTTGTCTTTGTTTCTCTCCTGACTCTCTTTCCATATAGTACATACTTTCTTGATAACTAAATGCTGATTGTTATCTCAGAAGCTGAGAGTCTTGCTCTCATCTCCTTTGGATTTCAGGGACCCTGGCCTATGTTTGCGAGAGCAGTCTGCAGGGTCTCACACTCTGTGAGAGGGAGGAACAGTTTCAATGCTCTCTAGGAGCTTCCAAAGAGTATAGGCACATTTCTGAGTTATGTTCAATCCCTTGCCTTGTTTTTGGAGCAGTTACCTGAGACCTGGTTAACCCCATAGGAGGAATTTGCTTCACTGGGGAGGATGCTGCTTTATGGGGAAAGTGAAATGCAGATCACACTGTCCCAAGGAGGCTGAGCAGCTGTTTGTTCATGTTTTATTTAGTTCCTAAGGAACCTCTTCTTTTAGACTGCAGCTTGTATTGGTGCCAGCACAAGAGAAGGGCTAGAGATAGCTAGAGTGATGAGATTGGTCTTCTCAGTGGATCAATTTCTGTGTTGGACACTGCTCCCCACCAACAGTCCATTGTCCATTGCCAAATACACAGCATTTGGGGCTGCTTCACAGAGGTCAATGTAATGGCCAGAAGGGTGGCAGTGGTGTGAACAGACACCTGCCCCTGGCTCAATTCCTCTGGATGTCCTGAGCTCTCCATACAGTGTCCTGGTGCCACATGTGAGTGCTACAGCTGTGTGTTATCCCTGTCTCTGTTGGTGGGTAGGAACCTCATTCTCCTGAAAAAGTATCTACTGCTGCAAAAGCAAGTACAGCCCTTTTAAGTACCAGCTGGGGATGAAGCTTCTCACACACTCATACCAACTCATTCTGGCTTGTATTTTCAGAGAGATCCCACGAAGTCCAGGCTTAGAAGGAAGGGAAAACAAAGAAACACCTTTTGAGAGGCTTTCTATGCCATTCTCTACTTCTGAGGACCGTAAAAGGGTAGGACAGATACCTGATACAAATAGAATTATTGTGTCGTTCTTAGTTGTACAAATGTATATACTGACACTGTATGGAAAATATGTATCTGAAGAATGTTTGGATATTTATTCTGAAAAAATATCCCTTATGTGTTCATTTTGATATGAACAAAATGGAGACCAGTGTGGATAGGCAAGGAGCTGTTAAAGAAGAAACTTAAAAAGAGAGTGTACACAATGTGGAAAAAGGGTCAGACACATGGGAACAATATGGGAACATTGTCAGAGAATGCAGGGATGCAATGATGAAAACCAACAACCGTTTGGAATTAGAGTTAGCAAGAGATGTCAGGGACAACAGGAAGGGCTTCTACAAATACATCAGCAGCAAGAGGAAGACTTTGGAAAATATGGATCCGTTGTTGAATGGGGAGGGTGCCTTGGTGACGGAGGATGTAGAGAAGGCAGAGTTATTAAATGCCTTCTTTGCTCCAATCTTTACTGTTAAGGCTAGTCCCCATGAACTACAGTGCCTGGACACAAGAGAGAAAGCCAGGAGAGAGGAAGACTTTCTGCTGATCGAGGAGGATTGGGTTAGAGATTATTTAGGCAAACTGGACACCCATAAACCTATGGGCCCGGATGGGATGCACCCAAGAGTGCTGAGGGAACTGATGGGAGTTGTTGTTCAGCCACTCTCCATCATCTTCAAGAGGTCATAGGGAGTGGGTGAAGTGCCTGAGGACTGGAAGACAGTCAAGGTGACTCCAGTCTTCAAAAAGGGCAAGAGGGAGAACCTAGGAAACTACAAGCCGGTCGACCCCTCGCCTCCGTCCCTGGAAAGGTGATGGAGCAGCTCAACCTAGAGACCATCTCTAGACATGTCAAGGGAAAAAAGGTGATCAGGAGTAGTCAGCGTGGATTCACTATGCGGAAGTTGTGTTTGACCAACCTGATAGCCTTCTATGATGGGATAGCTGGATGGATGGATGAGGCGAGAGCTATGGTGCTGCTTGACTTCAGCAAGGCTTTCAACACTGTCTACCATAACATCCTCATGGGGAAGCTCAGGAAGTGTGGGTTAGATGAGTGGACAGTGAAGTGGATCGAGAACTGGTTGGATGGTAGAGCCCAGAGGGTGGTGATAAATGGGACCAAGTCTAGTTGGAGGCCTGTGGCCAGTGGTGTCCCGCAGGGGTCAGTACTGGGTCCAGTCCTGTTAAACCTGTTCATCAATGTCTTGGACAAGGGCACAGAGTGCACCCTGAGCAAGTTTGCAGACGATACCAAACTGGGTGGAGAGGCCGACACACCAGAGGGTTGTGCTGCCATTCAGAGAGACCTAGGCAAGATGGAGTGTTGAGGAACCTTATGAGGTTCAACAAGGAGAAGTGCAGGGTTGTGCCCTGGGGAGGATTAACCCATGACACCAGTACAGATTAGGGGTTGACCTGCTGGAAAGCAGCTCCGCGGAGAGGGATTTTGGAGTCTTGGTTGACAACAAGTTAAACATGAGGCAGCAATGTGCCTTCGTGGCCAAGAAGGCCAATGTGATCCTGGCTGCATCAGGAGGAGTGTTGCCAGCAGGTTGAGGGAAGGGATCCTCCCCCTCTACTCAGCTCTGGTGAGGCTGCAATTGGAGTATTGGGTGAAGTTTCGGGCTCCCTGGTAGAAGACAGGAAACTTCCAACAAGGGTCCAGAACTGGAAGATGATGACTGGAAAACAAAGATGATTAAGGGACTGGAGCACCTGTGTTATGAGGAAAGCCTAAGCAAGCTTAGCCTGTTTAGCCTGGAGAAGACAAGATTGAGAGGGGATCTTATGAATATGTACAAACACCTGAGGGTAGAATGTAAAGAAGATGGCGCCAAGCTCTTCCCAGTGATGGTCAGTGAGAGGACAAAGGATAGTGGATATAAATTAAAACACAGGAAGTTTAATCTCCATATGAGGAAGAACCTCTTCAGTGTGAGGGTGACAGAGCAGTGGAACAGGCTGCTCAGAGAGGTTGTGGAGTCTCCTTCTCTGCAGATCTTCAAAACCCTCCTGGATGCCACCCTGTGCCATGTGCTCTAGGTGTCCCTGCTGGAGCAGGGGTGTTGGACTAGATGATCTCTAGATGACCCTTCCAACCTCTACCATTCTGTGATATTAAATTATCTGAAAAATATAAGTGCTTTTGTATTTTCACAATAACTTTTTCGCCTAGATATTTCATGAAGAGTTTTCTCCATAAGCTCTTAGGAACAAAATATTACTGACCAAAGGCCTTCAGACCAGGGCCAGAAGAAAGGCTGAGTAACATTATTAAAACAAAATAATAATAAGTGAAACTAACAGCTTGCTATTGCTATTTTTTTTCTGGTCTTGTAGGAAACATACCCCATATTTAGAATGAGGGATTTATGGAAACTTAAAGCATCCATGAAAAATGAGGAGAAAGAAGACAAAAGAAAAACAGGAAGGATTAAATTGCCAGAATTGGAAGATGAGCGAGCTAGAAGAGAAAGGAATGAGATGTGGAGGGCCCAGGTACAAGAGGCACTTTAAAACACCTGCAAGAGTAGCATTATTCTCACTGTTGGGAGCTGAGCTGTGGCAGTTTCCAGGTCATAGCAGGTATTGCTACCTACAGAAAGTAGAGGAGGTGGCTATTGTTTTCATGCTCCAAAACTCATTACTCTGGGGTAGAAATTGCCAGGGGAAGTCAAGGGGCAAAAACAGCAGCCTACCAGCACAAGGGCAAAACTGCATGGTTTGTTCCTTGTAACAAGGCCACCTTTGCCAAAGGAGCTGCACTGGAGCTAGAGCAGGAGCTCTCCTGCTCAAATGGCTTGAGGCAGCTCTCCACAACCACCTGCTAGGAGAGAACTCCTGGAGCAGCTTTTCTTTACTGTCTAAATTAGCATGAGCAGTAATTGCAATTTTCATAGGAAAACATATTTTGGAAAGTCCAATTTCTTAACTGAGGTATTTGAACCTACTCCCAAGCTGACTGACATAAAGAATTCTTTGTGTTGGCTTCAGGGGCCAGGACATGATATGTTTCATGTTCCCTTTGTGGGAAAGGAAGAGTTTAGGGCTGAGCATCCTGAGCATCCCAGTATAATCTCTAGATATCCTCAAGGCTGTTGAGGGCAATTCCCACTGTACGAAACTCCAAGCCAATATGCTCTATACTTTTTTCCTTGCATTACAGGTGAGAATTCTCAAAGAAAAACATCCTGAATATGTAGAAATGAAGAGAAAGGCTATTGAAAAGAGGAGGGAACACTTGGTAAGATTATGTTTTAAAAAGAAGTACCTTCCACTCTGGGAACTTCTTTGTCAAAGTTCTGGCTACCATTGTGGCTGCAAGCCCCAAGTTTGGCAGAGAGCATGGATGCCCATGGCAAAACTTGAGCTCAGAATGGATCAGGAGACACTTGGTTTGACTTGTTGAACCCCCTCTGCAACAGGTTTTAATAGCTCCTGCTCCACAAACAATAACCACCTGCCCTTCATGATGCAGATTTGCTGATGATTATTCTACCTCAGAATGAGGTGGAGGTTTCCTTGGTCAGACTTTGCTCTCACCTTGAGGGCACATTGAGGTGATGATACTTCTGGTTCCCTTGCTCCCCTTAAGTATCCCTGACAGACATACTCTGTGGTTTCTGTATTTGGAAAACAGCCCCATGTATTTTAAGGATTGTTTGAGAAGGGTCTCTTTCTTTGCAGAAATCGTACCTGTTACATATTAGGACCCACAGTCCTACATCAGTATACCTCCGACGAATGCGGTACAGCAAAGAACTGCATGAGAAAATGAAGGAGAGTCTAGCAAAGGGTCTAGACCATAATAGCTCTGAAGTGGAAGAGTCTTCAGAAGACGAAGGGAAAAATCATGACCTGGCAGTGATTATAGAAATTGTAAGAATGAATAGCTTCCACTGGGACCTGAAAATATTGAGAGTCAGCAACCCCACTGTAAGGTTAGGAATCCCAGCCCCTGAGCCAGGTGTATCTTGGCAATCCAGATCATGATCCTAGAACTTTTCCTGTGCTGTGAGTAGAAATGGTACCATATGTACAGGGACTCAGAGAAGGCAGGAGCTCTCATCCAGAACATGAGAGGGCTTGTCCTGCTGACAGTATTCCCCAATGAGTACTCCAGCTGTGTAGGAGGAGGAGAAATCCAAAGGTTATCTATCAAAACTGCAGAAGAAATTAATTTCTGATGAGAAATTAATTGAGGAGAAACAGATTGTCCAGCATACGTGTGGGACTTTCCCCTAGGCTGCAGTGTCCATAGCCAGCAGTGTCTAGGGAAAGCAGGGTTTTTTTCCTGACACCCTTTGTGCAAAAGCAGTAGTATTTTATGTCTAACTTTGAGTCAAAAATCCCCTTCATTCAAGAGGAAGTTGTTGGGAATAAGACCTATGAATAAGGTCTAAATATCTTAATCAAGAGATTTTTACCTTGAGGTATTTTTTGATATTTCCTGGTTCCTTCATCTGAGCTCCTGCCATCCTTAGCCCCAAGCTGACTAATTGCCTAGATTACCTTGTTTGGACACAAGGGGTCTGCAAAGCACCACAAATACCACTAAATTCAGGATCAGCTCCGATAACATATGGTCAGAAATAGGACTGCTGTATTTCCTTGCCATTATGCATGTATGTAAAATTTACTATACTTCTTTCTAACCTTTTAGTGCTGCGGAGAAGGTGCACCTCTGTGACTGGAGTGAAATGCCCTCAGGGTTGCACATTTTCACTGAAAATTTAATTATCAGCAACAATAAAACCTCTTTGCAGATCAAAGAGCATCCTATTACTGTTTCAACAGTCTTAATCATAATACAAGAATTCTTATTAGTCTGATTACAGGAATTTTTCAATGACACCTGAAATCAAGCTGATATCAGTTCAAGCCCACATAAGGCTGGACAAGTCCTCAACCTGATTTTGCTGAGCATGGCTATAAAGTCGAGGCCCTATGTTGCCACTGTGCATCACAGCACAGAAAAACCTTTTGCTTCATGGATTTTGCTTTTCAAAGGAATTCATTCTTTGAAATTCTGCATGCAGCCTCACACCTCAAGAACTGTCTAGCACCATTCAGCAGCAAATAAGTTTTTCTGGTTTCTCTATTGCTGTGATAAATTCCTTGATGCAGTGTGAAGTGTGCACGTAGCAGTGTGTGAGCTTTAGAAGACTAGGGAAAGGACAGCTGAGAAGATGAGCTGAATTTCAGTCCGAGGTCCAGGGCAGCTCTGTCCCAGGTAAGGAGGAGTCTCTCCAGCATGTGTATATGTGTGCGCTTGATGCACTAGAGTGCTGGACCTTTGGTCTTGTGAAGGAAAGAATGTGGATCCCAAGTTCCAGAGGTAGGATCTGGTAGGATCTCCAGTTCCGCGGAGAGGGATTTGGGAGTCCTGGTTGACAACAAGCTAACCATGAGGCAGCAATGTGCCCTCATGGCCAAGAAGGGCAATGGGATCCTGGCTGCATCAGGAGTGTTGCCAGGAGGTTGAGGGAAGGGATCCTGATCCTGCCCCTCTGCTCAGCATTGGGTGCAGTTCTGGGCTCCCCAGCACAAGAGGGATCTGGAGCTTCTAGAGAGGCTCCAGCGTAGAGTAACAAAGATGAAGGAGGGACTGGAACATCCATCATATGAGGAAAGACTAAACGAGCTGGGCCTGTTTAGCCTGGAGAAGACAAGACTGAGAGGGGATCTGATCAACATGTGCAAGTACCTGAGGGGACAATGTAGGGAGGATAGCGCCAAATTTTTCTCAGTGGTGGCCAGGGACAGGACAAGGGGTAATGGGTGCAAGCTGAAACACGGGAAGTTTCATCTCCATGTAAGGAAGAAGTTCTTTCCTGTGAGGGTGACAGAGACCTGGAACTTATGCTGCCATAGAACCATTACGGTTGAAAAAGACCTTTAATATTGTCAAGTCCAACTGTAAACCCATTATCACCATGCCTATTAAATACGTAACAGATGCTGAGGAAGCAGAGGGGACATTCATTTCCCAGGAATATACAGTGAATAATTTAAAGTATTCATTCAGCACAATCCATAAAAAACCACAACTGAGAGATATTATTCCACGATTCAAATTGTTCATTCAATACGGACATTGAGATCAATACAATGCATGCAGGTGATAGCAATATACAAATGAATGCTTGCATATTGTTACGTAACTTCTGTATATTGTCTCTTTGCCTTGTCCTAAGCTGTGCTGTCTAGTAGAGTTCTTTGGAAACATCAGGAGATCACACTTTCTTTGGAAGCTCTTGAGCATGGGGAACTGAGATAAGCATCTAGTTTGTGGACAAGTGTGGAGAGTCATTCACTGGAACGCTGCTGTGTGGACAGGAAGACTGCTAAAAAAATGAAAGAATCAGGCTGAATCAGAATTCACAGAGACAATAGAATTAAGTAGTCCTCCTCTTCTCTTCTCTCTTCTCTCTTCTCTCTTCTCTCTTCTCTCTTCTCTCTTCTCTCTTCTCTCTTCTCTCTTCTCTCTCTTCTCTCTTCTCTCTTCTCTCTTCTCTCTTCTCTCTTCTCTCTTCTCTCTTCTCTCTTCTCTCTTCTCTCTTCTCTCTTCTCTCTCTTCTCTTCTCTTCTCTTCTCTTCTCTTCTCTTCTCTTCTCTTCTCTTCTCTTCTCTTCTCTTCTCTTCTCTTCTCTTCTCTTCTCTTCTCCTCTCCTCTCCTCTCCTCTCCTCTCCTCTCCTCTCCTCTCCTCTCCTCTTCTCTTCTCTTCTCTTCTCTTCTCTTCTCTTCTCTTCTCTTCTCTTCTCTTCTTTCTCTCCTCTCCTCTCCTCTCCTCTCCTCTCCTCTCCTCTCCTCTTCTCTCCTCTCCTCTCCTCTCCTCTCCTCTTCTCTCCCATCTCTTCTCTCTCTCCTCTCCTCAGGGAGAGGGTGTGCCTTTCATTTAGATGCTATCATAGCTGTGTAAAATAATAATCTCTGTTGACTGAGCAGACCTATGTTCAAGCTGTTCCCATCACGTGACTGATAACTTCTTTCCTGGTATGTACTGCCATTTAACTGGGCAGTGAATTTATAAGAAAGCAAGATGAATTCCAAGTGAACGTGTGAGCTCATTAGTTTCTATACAGGTAAATTCTTCAAAATCTATTTCAATCTTTCTGATTTCCCTCTTACCTATGACTTGACATCACAAATGTTTCTGTTCTCTGACTTCTATGGGTTTTAATCAGAATTTGTAAGTGTTTCTTAGCTTAGAGATGTATCTCTCTGAATACCTATGCCTGCAGCTCATGAGCTTACCCTCAGACTGGTCCCTAGGTTCTCTTGACAGGTCAAGAAGAGATGTGGCAACATGTTGAGCCACTACTATTGCACTGCTGCCATTCTGCAGGCTAGCTGCATTTCAGATGCACTGAGTTATCTTGCATGGTCTGGGACTGAAGACTTGGCACCAAATTCATATGCCTGAATAGAGACATGTGATGTGATTTTAGACACAGTGGGCAACCTCCTGAAACCTCCAGCTTTCACCCCAAAAGGAGAAAGTTCTCTTGAAAGTTCTGTGTCATGTTTAACTGTGTCTGGGGCAGTCTCAAAGGGAGCCCGGGTTTGGTCATCTCCATGTCTGCTTTACCATGAGGCCCCACACCCCAGGAGTGCTTATAAAAAGAATCTGGGTGCTTGGTGCAACTAATGTAGGATTGCAAAGTCAGGAAAGATGAACGCTGTTACTGAAGATGATCATTAACTTTGCTAATACTTAAAAAACCTAAACATATTAGGTAAGATATTAGGTGAAAACAACTAGGAAATATGGATTACTATAGCTTTTCCCTTCCAAATCTCAATATCAATGAACAAGTTTCTGCTATGGTTCAACATAGCAATTGGCAGTTCAGCAATTTTCTATGGATTCTCCATGTTGAACAGTCCACTCAAAATCACATGAGTTATTTCAACTTTATATAATGCTAGGTATTTTTGTGTCTAAATATAAATTTAATTCTTATCTGTCAGAGGAGAGTCAAATCATGACAACATAATACTTCATTTCAAAGTTCACCACGCGAACATTCCCTGATCCCAACGTTCTTTCGTTTTCTTCTGTGCAAAGCTCCACTGTCTTAATACTGGACAAGTAAGACTGACTGGATTGAAATCAAACCTTGTGTATGTAAAGATCAATGTTTTAGCTTGAGAAGCAGCTAGAGGTGATAAATATTCCAGTTCAAATTAATGGGTTGTATGCTCCTCAAGAGGAGCATATTCAACACAGGCATTGTAAAAATGTAGCATAGATGGCTGCTGCTTTAAGAATAACGGGAGAGAAGCCTAGTATCCACCTCACCCACTTTGCAGAGAAAGCATGACAAAGAAATGTTTGCTCAGTAGAAGGAAATAGCTGGTTTATCACACGGCAGACTAACTCTCCAATATTTCATCTTGTAACAGGTGAACAGGAGTATCAGCTTTATTTCTGTTAACATGTATGGCTGTTTCCAAAAGAAAAGAGTCAAAACCCCATGGAAAATCAAATAGCTTTAGATTTCACCTTCTGAACACAAAATGTCTGCTAAAAGTCTCCCTCATTCTCAGTATTGCCATGACCAGTTTAATGAAGGGTAGGATTCAATGCACCAAAATTAAACTCATTTACTATGATCAAGATGCTTAAAAAGAGGTGACTGATGAGCTTCCAGCTGCTAGTCCCAGAGGAATTTTGCCGGCTCTTGTCAATTGACCACAGTTCTTATTGCAGAAATACAAGCCCAGAGTCTGGTGATATCATTAACTTGCATGGGGACTATCTTGGGCACAGAAACTCCTTTCTTTTGGGGGGCTCTAAGAACTTTATGAGTTGTATTCAGCTTGCAGACTAGGTCACTTAAGGTATGAGTTGTGAGCTTAAAGAAGATCTGAGACACAACCTGGGGATGACATATAGAATCAGTCACAGAACAATTAAAATTAAAGTTGGAAGGCCGTCTCTAGTCCAACCTCTTTCTTGAAGCAGGTGTAGTTGGAGCAGGGTGTTCAGGCCTTGTTCAGTTGAGTTTTGAATATCTCCAAGGATGATAATCCTTCTGCCTCTGGGGGTTCTGCTCCCTCACAGAGAAAAAAGAAATGCTGGCAACCTGTTATTATTGCCTCTCAACTATTTGTTGCGCATCTTCAAGACGGGTTTGGCTCCATCCTCTCTACAGCTCCCATTAATTAGCTGTAAGCAGCCATGAAAGATCCCCTTAGCCTCCTCTAGGCAAAATCTGTAGATCTCGCAGCCTCTCCTCCTATATGATATGCTCCAGACACCCATAACCATCCTAGTGGTTCTGCTGGACTTGTTACTACCCCAACTTTGTCACTGTCAGAAAAACTGAAAGCAATGTATTTTATCCAATCATCCAGGTTATTAAGAAAGGCTTTAAACAGTTTTGGAGCAGAATCAATCCCTGACAAGTGCCACTGGTATTCTTTCTCTGGCTGCACTTTATATCACTGACCATAGCCCTATGAGCACGATGGTCCAGCTATCTTATCATCTACTTATCTAGTCGATATGTCCTTAGTTCAACTACAAAGATGTTGAGACCATGGCTAAGGCCTTGCTTAAGTCAAGGTACACAGCATCTGCTGTTCTTTCCTTATTCATAGAGCAAAAAAGAAGGCAACATAGATTGTCAGGTATGCACTGTATTGTGAGGTAAATCCATGATGACTGTTCCCCACACAAACTTGTTTTTCATGTGCCTAGACTTGACTTTGAGGAGCATTTACTCCTTCTTGAGATGAGTCTTAGTGGCCTTTAGATCCCTGCATCCTCCTTCTTGCCCTTCCTAAAGACAGGTGTGACGCCTTCTTTCAGTCCTTAAAACCTCATCTGATTGCCTTGACTATAGAAAGAGGCCTCACTATGACTTTGGCCAGATCTTTCATCTCCTTCAGATACATCCCATGAATTTTTGTATCTAATTGCATTGGATTTCACTTCATTCATGCCGAGCTTGCCAATAAATCTGGCAATCAAGGAGTCCAGAAGGTACATTGTACCAGTGAAAACCAAGTATTAAAAAAAAAAAAAAAAAAAAAGGTTGAGTAGCTCAGCCTTTTCATGTCTTTTGTCACTAGGTTCTAACTCCACTGAGTTTACATTTCCCTTATCTTTCTTCTTGCAGTCCATGCACTTACAGAAGCCTGTCTTGTTGCTCTTCACATCCCTCCCTAGTTTCAACTTCAACTGACCTTGGCTTTCCAGACTCCATCCCCATATGTCTATGACAGGACCCATGGGAAACTCGCACCCTTCTGAAGTGGTAGGTGGAATACTGGGCATTACAAATGAGAATAGTATGACAACTGTATCCTATCTTCCATTGTCTATACCAGGACTACAGGTCCATGTAGATAGTTAAATTTTTAATCTCTTCTGCAAGCTGAGTCCAGACAGAGTGATCACAGGAGGGAGTTTCTGACCCTAATTTTATTATTATCAATTAAAAAAAAAAAAGCTATTTCCAGTCCAGTTACTTCACTATGCAGTTCCTTGGGATTTTATCTATTTCTTTTCTTCTGCCTAGCTTTCCATTGATTAGAAAATCAATGGAGATAACTCAGTTACAAAAAAGACCTATCAAATCTTCAAGGAAGATCCTGCAATTTTTTGTTCATGAAAGAACAAGAAACAACAAGAGCTGGAAGATGAAGTTACAAAGGAAATGCAGCATCCAGGGATTAGTGTAGCAATGTCAAAAAACCAGTGACTCCATAGCAATGTGTGTAACTGCTCATGTTTACTCTAACTTACCTTTCAGATCAGATTTATCAAGACCTTTCCAAGAAACATTGGGGCAGATGAACAGTCTAGGGTTGTGGTGTTTCTTCTATGTCAAGCTCTTGTTCCAGGTATCCTGTGCAGGTAAATGTTTTATCTTTATACCTTCTCAAATGTCATTTGAGGTCCTGTCAAGCACTGCACTTTCCCTATGGCATCCTCTATGGAAGGACATGGGTTTGCAGTGGATCTTGTGCTGAATTCTGTTTCAAGATCACAGATGAATATAGACTTCTATATTTGAGCGTATTTACTTGATGCATGCTTGCTCTGGGCTTGATGACTTGGGCTCTGGCCCAGGAAAGCTCAAATGGATCCTTCTTCCCGTTCACAAAGGCTGCTCTCTCCAGCAATTATCCAGAGATTTTGAACTTGTTACTACCTTTTCCCTTCTTCCTCCTCTTCCTCCTCTTCTTTCTTCTTTCCAGACATATCACCACACTTTCTCCTGCAAATTCTCTTTCTCTCTCTCCTCCTCCATTCCATTACCACCACATGCAAAGACCCAAGACCTCACTAGGCTGCTCAGATTCATGGTACTATAGCTGTCTGCACTCACACTGTGACAGTTTGCATGGGGTTTATTTCAGCTATTGGGGAACACAAACATTAACTCAGCATCCCAAAAATACCATTTATCAAATCAATAGTCTCTTGAATTTATGAGTCTTGGAAATGTGTACTTTTGAAGATTCCAGACCACATCACATCCTTTTTTTTTTGTTCTCCCCCTCAGAGAATCCTGATACATCCAGATTGATCCAAACTGACCATATCATCCTGATAGTTCTTTTTGTTGTAGTCTGCATTCTCAGCCTTTTTGTCATTGGATTCCTCTTTTGCTACTGTTCAGGTATGGTCATTTTCTCCCACAACAGCAAGATTTAGAGGATAAAGCCAAACTCCACTGCTTTCATCCCACCTTTATTGGCTTAGCTTCAAGGGAGGTTGGTGGGTTAGCCAGGAGCAATTGCTTCACACCTTGACAGGTGAAGAAAGAATGCTTGCAGACCTATGGTGTTAAAGTCAAGGTTCACTCTTCCCCTTATTTCCTTGTGGCCTGTGGGCACTGATCATCGACCTAGGCTAAGACATGAAAGTGGCCCTGGTTCCAGCTTTCACCCCCTTTCTTTGTACAAGAGGCAGGAGTAAGCTTGGCATTAAAACCTCAGCCTGGAGATACCATCTGTCCCACCAGATCACGTGCAGTGTATCAAGGCCAATGGAAATCCCTGACAACATTGGTGGAACGGGCACACTTTCTCCTGGCTGTGCCAGTGAAGTCAGATTCAGTCTGGAAGAAATCATAGTTAAGCTGGTTTCACCTCCTCTTTGTAATTTCATGTTATCTCATGTTATGTTTTTTTGCAGGATTGCATTCAAAAGATCCTGAAAGAGGTAAAGTGTGGGATAGAGCAAAGTAAAGATTGACAGTTGCACATGTCTTTGTTAAAACTTTCTTTTTTGGGTGCCCAAGTGTGTGTTCAGTGCAAGTGTTTGAAGAAGTGTGAGGTAAAACTGTAATTTCACAGCTGCTGCAAATAATGAGTTAAACCATGTATGACCAATTTTGAAAGTATTGCATGTGTCTGAGTCTCCTTCTATAGAGGTAAGACTTAGACTTACTTTTTTTTCCTTATTGTTTAAATTATCTAGGGTGAGTGTATGGTTAGGAATTGGGATAGAAGATGAAGAAGAATAAGTAGCACAGTTCCCCCATCCAGATCTTGGATGCATCATCTGTGATCATGGCATCTACAGAGAGTGGTGTGGAAGGTTTCAAGTCCTCATAAAAAAAAATACAGTGGGATTCAGCTTCAACTATATTCACACTGAAATGGCATGTGACTCCCTGTAATTAATGAAGGTTTAGGGACAAATCCAGTGGCTTTTCATAAGACAGTAGGTTATGTGTCATCTTGAAGGATGTCTCCAATACCCTAGTTTATCTCAGTAGCAGCGCACTTCTTATATTGGGCAAGATAATCCTGTCCCAGTCAACACAGTCAGTAAAAACTTAGGAGTAATTCTGCTCACTTTAGACAAGACATTTGCAACTGGCTACCAAGACAGCATTGCACACTGTGCTGGCTGTGTTCATTAGACCTCTTTTGACTGCACTGGGTGCTTAAATATCTAGGTTTTATGCACCTACATGTAGACATCCTAACTGAGACTCACAATTTACTTCAAGGTTACAAAAGTTAGATTTTGGTATATAAGTACCAGTGTCTATATATGGCTGAGGTACCTGAACTCCTTTTATCATCAATGCTCAGGGCTCATTTGCACAGATACAAATATGTGAGTACCATTTCAGATCTCCTTGCTTTCTTGCAATATAGATCCATGTGGCTACCTGGAATCTCTTGGTATGCTCAGAAGGCTCTACATACCTATGACTGGGCAAAGGAATCCATTCCTGAATGTCCTTTTGTCATCAGAGGGCAAATTGAGAAGGCATCTGAGATAGATGAAAAGCAGGAGGCAGAGAAAAGGTGAATTTGTCCCTGGGAGTGGCTTTGTCTCGTCATGAACTGTATAGGATACCTAGATGATCAGCTCATACAGGGACCTTCCAAGTTTTGCTGTTATGGTTTGCTTTGATGAATATAGGGGCAATAACAGAATCTTCTGTCTTCTGTTTTGATTTCCTTTTAAGGGAGACTCATCAATAAAAATGAAGGTAGGCATCTTGACATTATTCCATTGTTCACTACTTACACAAATTGGTAAAGAGCTAAGAGATACGTCCTATGTGACTTTTCATTCTTAGGGAGTGGCTAAGGTGCATCCTGCTAAATTGGGATCTCAAAAAACAGTGTGTAAGATTGTACATAATTCTACTTTAAACTAATATAGTTGAGAAGCTCCATTTCCTAGTGGATCCACAATTAAAGCAATAGCATTGCAAAGGCATTTAAAAATGATTTGGTACATGTGACTGTTCTCAAGAAGCTTTACTAAAGCACACATCTTTATCCCGTAAGAGAACTCACTAGGGGAACAAGAAGGATGGGTTGTCCCTCCCTTTGGTCATTTATAGGGCGTGTTTCCAGACTAACCTGCCTCTGTGTCCTTAACAGAAATCCTGTTGAATCAGTCTCTGGATGTGCCTCTGTCCATAGACAATGAGAGTAGGTTATAGCACTACATTGACCTTGGCTTTTACAAAGCCTGCCATTGCTTCAGCTCACTGCTATCCAGAGAAGATGCTAAATCTGTTGTGGGAAAAGGTAGATACAAAGAAGCATTACTGGACAGGAAGAGGAAGCTTGGCAATCCCATTTTAGTGTTTTGCTGACAGCAATATCTGGAAATAGTATTTTTTCCTGATGGTTCTGATGACACAGGGTAACTCATCAGTAAACAATCAGAGATTTTCTACAGCTAGAAGGGATCATCATTTTCAGCACCCTTCCAGGGTTAAAAAAGCGGAACAGATAGGAGAAAAAGATGGATCTGGGGCAAACTGAAAGAGTTGGAGGGACGTTCACTTTGAGCAGATGGCATAATCAAAAGCATTTTGAAGCACAGAAATAGGATGTGTACCCATTAAAATGTTTTTCACTTTTTTACAGAAAATGTAGCTGCAATATTTGGTAAGTCTGCACAATCTCTGTCCAGGTTCTATGCTAATAACACAACATATGGTCATTAATTTGTGCTCTTGACACTTTGCAATTCAGAATTACATTGGAGGAGGGATCAGGTGTTTCCCTAATATTTTTTTTTTCATGGAATCACAGAATGGTTAAGGTTGGAAGGGACCTCTAGAGATCATCCAGTCCAACTCCCCTGCTCAAGCAGGGACACCTAGAGCATGTGGCACAGGGTGACATCCAGACAGGTTTTGAAGATCTCCAGAAAAGGAGACTCTACAGTCTTTTTCTTCCATTACACACATCACTGCAGGAACAGATGCAATCACAGACAGATTTGCATTAAAAAAATAGTACATGAGATAAGTTTCTAGTAATTGTTCCTGGCTTATTGCTAAAAATAGATGTTATGGTGCAGGGCAGGATCCAAGAGATATCTAGGCTCCTTTCCCCTCTATGTGAGGCCACTGCTGTTCTCCTTTTCCAAGCAGTCAGTGACAAACCTGAATGCAAAGTCAAAGTACAAACTAACTTTGTCAAGACACAGCAGACTACTGTGTTTTCAGAGGTACCTGCTTAAAAACAAAGAGCACCCACAGTACCACGTACTCCCTTAAGTATCCACAAATGATTTGTCCCATGAGACCCATGGCAATCTTTTTTTATTTTTCCTGTTCTTAGCAGCTATAAAGTTTTAGGAGTGCAAAGGCTGAGGATCTTGATTTCTGTGTATTTTGTCTGAGCTGGTGCTTTTGTATCTTTAAAACAGAAGTTGAATATTTACGTGTTTTTTTTTTCTGTCTGTTTTCTTTCACCTTTAGAAAAAGATGACAAGGAGAAAGGTAAGTGAATTTCTATCGTATAAGTACTGATTTTAAAGGAGAATTCTTCAAGTAGTAAAAAATGAATACAGAAGAATTGAAAAACACTGGTTGCATTTTTGCCTAACCTCATTGGTGTTGACACTGCAATGTGGTCTACTAGCCTATCCTGATGACCCCATCAGCTCCTCAGACCACCCCTCCTCTTTCCTAACTAGTTGCCCTTTCTCAGGATGCCTGACATTTTTGTCTGCTTCCACTTCTTCTTGCTCTGCTAGTTGGCAGCTTAGTTTTGACTTTTTTTTTTTTTTTAATGAACTATGGATTTCAAAATCACAGAATCACAGGATGGCTGAGGTTGGAAGGGATCTCTAGAGATCATCTAGTCCCACTCCCTGCTCAAGTAGGATCACCAGAGCGAGTTGCACAGGATTGCATCCAGGGGCATTTGGAATATCTCCGGAGAAGGAGACTCCAGAAGCTCTCTGGACAACCTGCCCCTGTGCTCTGACCCTCACCGTCAAGAAGTTTTGCCTCAAATTCAGGCAGAACTTCCTGTGTTTCAGATTATGGCCATTGCCTCTTGTCCTGTCACTGGCCACCACTTACGAGTGTCTGACCCCATCCTCCTGACACCTTCACTTAGGATATTTGTTGATTGTGTTGATCCCCTCTCAGCTTTTTCTTCTCCAGGCTGAATAAACCCTCAGCTTCTCCTCAAAGCAGAGATGCTCCAGTTCCTTATCATCTTTGTAGCCCCATGCTGGGCTCTCTCCAGTAGTTCTGTATCCCTCTTGTACTGGGTTGTCCAGAACTGGAAACAGGACTCCTGATGTGGCCTCACTAGGGCTGAGTAAAGGGGAAGGATAAAGCAAAAAGTCTCCCTGTAGCTCAAAAAATTATCCAACTTGCTCTTCCTTACCAGACATACTAAACCAAATTTTGTTTAATTAATTTAATCAATTTTAATTTTATTTATTTTACTCTGTATGGGTGTGAGGCTGAAATGTTGAAATGTTTTTTATTCTCTTGCAGAAGAAATGAGAAGGAGAATCGGTAAGTTTATGTGATCCTTGATGTAGTTTTAACTGTGAAAATAAAGCACAGAGAAAATTATTTATCTTCTGCATCCAGGGAATCCTGGTCTATTAGTATTTTACTATAGTGGGGAGAATTTTGGAGGTTATCTCTAGAATTTAAACAAAACCCTGATAGAAAAAGTCTATCATAGTCATAACTTTCAAACCACAGTAGGATAATTCTTTGTAGTGGCAGGAAAGGTGTATCCTGCATTCTTGGTGCTGCAGGTGTCCTTTAGAAGAGAACAGCACTAAAGTTTAGTGTATGGTTCAGTGAGAAAAAACATCCACCATGGATCATATTCTGGGTCAGTCTTGCTTTCTAAACTTCTTGGATGAAGACCAGAGAACAATGAAGATGATGTAGATGCTGAAGACTTAAATGTTTTTCTGGTTATTTAGAACTTGAAGAATACATGGAGTTACTCAAGAATAAGTAAAGGGACACTGCCATTGTCAAAGGAATTGCACTGTCTCATTTGGAAGCTTTATAACTGTAACACTCCTGTTTCCCTTACACAAATCACGCTTAACGGTGACCAGAGGGCCGTATGCTCTACAAGGTAGACTGTGAACATCCTTGAGATGAAGTCAAGTGAATCTGTAAAATATGAATTCTCTCTCACCAGCAACAAAATTAAGGAGGAGGAGGAGGAGGACTTGAAACTATATAGGTTTATTTGGAAATCTGGTCATTTAACATACTTTTATGGTCTTATTTACTCTCCTTCACACCATAAATTTTAAGGCATAAAGACTAGAGGAAAAGGTTTGAGGTCTACATGTCAATAACCCCAGATTACACAGGCTTTCCTCCTTAAATACCTTTATTCTTTGAAGAAAGATTAAGAGATTGGAGACTGAACAGGCATGCATCTTCTCATATTGTATTCATAACTAGGGCAGTGAACAGCTATATTGCAAGATGAAATATATGAGAAAGCTTTTCAAAGCTAATCCCATTCTATGACCCTAATCTGTTGCCATGTCTGTTCATCTGCAGATTTCCTGGAAAAATGTTATTATAGAGGTGAGAACATTTTAACTTGTTGGGAAGGGGGGATTTTCCTGTATTATGTTTTTGTTCTCACAGTTTTAATTTTCATCTGAAAGAAATCTCAGAGGCGAGTGATTCGTTTTGCTTTGTTTTCTTTGCTTCTTTTACCAATTGTCACAGCAGACAGCTTTATTCCATTTTGAAGCTGGAGCCAGTAAAACTCCAGGACATGATCATTCAAAAAGATGATGGGTCTTAACATAGAGAGAGCAGAAAATTTGATGAATTTGTGGAAAAGGAGGAAAGGATGCTGAGGATGCTGATTTCTTTTTTCCTTTTTTCCCTTTTTTTTTAAAAAATATCTTTTCTCTTTTGAGGTTGATTCAGGTTGAGTTCCTTGATTGATTCTCATATAGCAGGGAAGAGTTTATAAGATGATTTGTGCTTCCTTGCAGATACCATTGTCTTGGATGCTGACACAGCTCACCCTAGACTGGAAGTATTTGAAGAAGGGAAGAGTGTAAAAGATATAGGGATAGTTAGAAAGGTGGCCAACAATAGCACTAGGTTTGACTCCCACACCTTCATCTTGGCATCTGAAGGTTTCTCCTCTGGGAAACACTATTGGGAAGTGAATGTGGGGAATAAAAATAACTGGGAATTGGGAGTAGCTTCTGAATCAGTGGATAGAAAAGGGACATTGATTCTGTGTCCTAAGAATGGCTTTTGGGTCATAGCACTAGTTGACGGAAGAGATTATTGGGCCCGCACTGAGCCTTGGACACGGTTGACTGTGAGGAAGAAACCACAAAAGATTGGGATATTTCTGGACATCTCAGACAGGCAGCTAGCATTCTATGATGTCCACAGCCAAATTCCTATGTACACTTTCACCATCACTGAGGGTTATGGTAGGAAAGGGAAGCTCTATCCCTTCTTCTCCACAGGTATCATTACTGCAAGGCCAGATCCTGAGCCAATACGATTATGCACTAAAGAGGAGTAGCTGGTGAAGTAATTTGAGGGGCACTAACAGACCTACCTTCAGGAGCAACCTTTTCTTTCTGTCCCATGCTACAGCTCCCATTAGGACCTGTAATTGGTGAAGTACATTTTTGGGGAAAACACAAAATAAAGAAAATGTTAATCAAGTCAGTTCCAGATACTATCTTCAATTATTTTCAACACTAAGTCACTGGATTTTTTTTTAAATAAAACGGAACATTTTTACAGTCTGTACATATAGGGATGCATAGTCACAGTAATTTTCTGATGATATTTACTTGATTTCTCATCTTTTGTGTACATGTATTCTCTATACATTACATATGTGTGACCTTTCACCACAAGCACATCTAAAAATTTCAGTCAAAATGAGTGTAAGCTTGATGGCTCATATAACATAACACAACTTTCAATGCAGCATAACGACTTACAATTTTTCTAACCAAACTCAATTCAGTAGATCATCACAAGCACTACATTCCTTTTGCCTTGACATGAATTAGAGCTTTGGAGAATATTCTCTATTTAAATTAATTGAACTAAAATATAGTCTAATAAGATTAAATCATCTTGAAGA
Organism: Tinamus guttatus; assembly: GCF_059628265.1. Classification (NCBI taxonomy): domain Eukaryota; kingdom Metazoa; phylum Chordata; class Aves; order Tinamiformes; family Tinamidae; genus Tinamus; species Tinamus guttatus. The sequence goes on from NW_028288673.1 coordinate 537,481, forward strand.
TGATCATGATTAAATCATCATGAAGATGTTTGGTTTTATATTGGAAGAAAAGTACATTGAATGTCTGGAGGATTACTTGGAATAAATTATTTAATCCACTATAGTAAGGGAAGGAATCATTTCCTGTGAGAATCATTCCTCTGTTTTAAATAAGAGGTGCTAGAAAATGAGAGAGCAGTGTTAAGACCTGCCAAAACAAACCTTCTGAAGCACAGTTTGATATTTCAGAGAAGGTAGCAGAATATATTTTGCAGAACAGAGGATTTCCAATCTCTCATAGAAAGGTGAGGATAATCTTGCCTAGTTATTGCCACACCTCATTGTATTCCTTGAATTTAAGCGTAGGTGTGCACAGAACTTGGAACAGAGACTGGATCTTATGTCTTTGAAACCTCTCCATCATTTTAAGAACTGTAAAGATCAACTGCTATTAGCACTCAATTTATTTGTCAGGTTCTTTAATACAGACTGGAACTGTATACATATTCAGATTTATCATTTGTCAGATGTTTGCCTTTTTGATTTTAATCTAATGAATAAAATCAGTTTTTCTTACCTTGAATTACCTGACTTTACTCCTGCTTGTGTTTTCATTAAAGTAGATATTTTCCAAATATTCTTCAAGTTGGTGTCACACAGTGGGGCACCATGCATGCAGGGCATGATTTGAGAGCCTCATTATAAAATGGAAGATTCTTCATGTGATTTAATTGTAGCCAGTGAGGATAATATGATGAGTTTCTGAAGAGAAGGCTGTTTTAACACAGAAACAGATGGAAGTCTCTTGTGATGAAGGTGAGGTTCATGAAAAGGGTTCACTGAACTTGCTCTTCTCACTTCACCACTCCTCCAATGTTTCTATTTGTCTTCATCTTTAAGGGAATTCTGTAGATCCCAAAGTCACTGTATGTAAGCTACATCCTGGGTGTTGCCAACAACGCAACAGAGATAGTCTGTACTTAGGAAAAAAGGGGAGGCTCTTCAGAGGACCATAGCAACTTCACCTTCGCTCTCTTTCTGTGATCTTCCCTCTGAGCCGTGTGTATCTGGTATTTGGATCACACCAAACTTTAATTAGCTATAGATCCTGGCAAGTGGTGTCATCATGAAAACCCTGTGTATGTCCTGAACAACCAGGAGCCTTTGTATGGATGAGGTTTTTATATTGGTCCAAGCCCAATGTTGTTAGGAGAATCTTACCTTTTTACACACTGATTTTCTCTATCGCAAAATCACAAAATCACAGAATGGTCAAGCTTGGAAGGGACCTCTAGAGACCATCTAGTCCAACTCCCCTACTCAAGCAGAGTCACCTAGAGCACATTGCACAGGATTGTGTCCAGGTGGTTTTTGGATATCGCCAGAGAAGGAGACTCCACACCTCTCTGGGCAACCTTCTCTTGTGCTCTGTCACCCTCACAGTCAAGAATATTTTCCTCAAATTCAAGTGGAACTCTCTGTGCTTCAGTTTGTGGACATTCTCTCTTGTCCTATTGCTGCGCACCACTGGAAAGAGTCTGGCCCAGTTCTCTTGACACTCTTCCTTATGGTATTTATACATATTGACAAGATCCTCCCTCAGCCTTTTCTTCTTTAGGTTAACACACCCACCTCTCCCAGGCTGTTCTCACAGGAGAGATTCTCCAGTCTCCAAATGATCTTTGTAGCTCTACACTGAAGTTTCTCCAGTAGTTTTATTTCTCTCCTGTAATGGGGAGCCCAATAAGGTACAGACACAGTTTGTGACAAAGGCAAGGAGCCTGCTGGCAGTTCAGAACAGATTTCCTAGTGTTTGTGCAGGACACCTGCTCTCAAGAGAGGTTTGATTTGCTGTTTTCTCTGCAGAGTGGGCCCTCTGCCCTTGCTTCCAGGATCTTCCCTCTCCCTCAGCTCCTGTAGCCCTGACTGATGTCAACCGACATCCATGGATAGGAAAGGCGAGGAGGGTCATTAAATACCCACTCTCCTCACTATTGTAGCCAGGTGTGGAAGAATTGTTCGAAAGCAGAAACTGAGAGGAAAACTAGGGCCTAACCGAAGTTTTGACATTACAGAGGCCTGCTTGGGGTGCTACACAGTTGCCACTTCCAGGATGGTTGGTATACACGGACTCTGCTCCTCCACGGTTCCCTAGGCAACACAATCTGCCCTCCTCGCAGCTGCAAAGGGGAGTAACGGAGGATGGAGCGGGGTGAAGACACCGCGGCCAAACTCTGTTGCACTCCCTGTGCTGGGCTGCTGATAAGCCGCACAGTGGCTGTCTAATGGACATATATGATAACATGTCCAGTGCTGAGCCAGCAAAGGTGGCAAATCACTCCTTTCAGATGATCTTTGCTTGAACTTTGCTCATTCTAATGTGAAAACCACACCTCCATCCCAAAAGTTACCCGCCTCCAAGGTACGACCACCCCTCACCAAGCATGCGCTCTAGATTTTTGATTGACTGTACCTTTAAATGAAAGCGAGAAACTTTTTCACCAATCAATAACAATATTAAGTATGACTCTAGTCACTCAAGCTCCACCTGAATGTAAAGAAAAGTATAAAAGGTGAACTAAGGATGAAAAGGAGGGGGGAAGAAACCATCGTAACTCCTGGGTCAGTCGACAGGCTGAGCCCCCTTCCCTCCCCTTGTGCTGGCACGCTGCCTAAGGAGACTAAGAAGTGAGAGGGAAGAATGCATCATAAATTCTGGATCAGTTGATGCGCTGATCCCCCTTTCCTCCCCTTGCGTCAGGACGCCGCCTGAGGAGACTCAAGACCGAGAGCCCTCTCCCATCTTCTGGGGTGAGTGATGATTGCACCTTTGTACATCAGAGCTAGCTAAAAACCCCACGCTCTAGTAGAGAATTTCCTGTACTGACATCCAAAACCTGCTTTGTAAATGTTGCATTTGAATAAATTATACTGTTTGTGAACTCGACTACTTGTTTGGGGGGAGGCGATCGGACCTACAGTCCACGGACTGTTCGTGAATCCGATACTGCCAGAGTCGAGCTTGTAGTTGATCACACTATTTGAGAACTTGATTCACTCCTAGGAAGGTGATCGGACCTGCAGTCCACAGACTGTTTGTGAATCTGATATTGATTTGATATCTCCTTTCCCCCCCACCACCACTACCACTACGTCTTTCAAACTGCAACATTTTCACACTGGGTAATGAATTATATTGCCCACGGAGGTCCTCTTGTCTCTTTTATCACAAACACTAGAGCTCATCATGAGTTCATCCCACACCCTGTCTTTATCAAGCTGATGAGAGTTTCCTTTGTGTCCCTCCCTAGAAGAGATCACCAACGCTTTTCTACTCTCATTCTGGGATTTCATCATCCTCTGTTGAATACAGACCCCAGAATATCCAACTCATGTTGGCCTCTTCAGTGTTGCAGCAGAGGCAAAATCACATCCCTTCCTCTCCACACACCTCTTGACTAAAGTACCAGTGTAAATTCTTGTCTAGTATACCAATTCCTTGGATTTCCTGGATAGGACCCAGATTCTTGTCAGAATCCTGTTTAACAAGAATGGGGATGCTCTTCAGCATTTTGGATGCATGTATCATATGATCAAGCAGTGACCATGATTCTTCAGTCTGCCTCAACATTTGCTGATCAGCATTAACTTTCCAATCCTGACTTCCAGTGAAAGAAATTATTTTTTGAAATGGCCCATATTTCCTGAAGGACTTCTGACCTATACATAATTTTTTGGCAACTGGTGAGCACTTTAGGGTACCATAGCTTGAGTTCCAGAAGCCACCATACAGAGTGTAGTGATGCTTTATTCATCTCTGAAAAGTGGTAAGAAATAAAGTGTATTAAACTTGAAGGGACCTACTGCAGCCACAAGGGTTGCTTGGAAGAATAAAAACTACAGCTATCCCTTGAGATTGCATCTCTAAAGCGTCTATTTGAGTAGGTCTGCCAGAGGCTTTGTTTTATGTAGTGACTTAGGAGAAGGGAGGATAATTTCACTGAGAATCACTAATTGAGTATTTTTGGTGGGATACAAGAACAGTGGGGTACTCAAGGATCTCAAGGGTAAGATCAAGGCAGGTTTCAAAGGCCAATCTCCGGTCTTAGGTCAAATTCTGCTTGAAAAGCAGAATTTAGAAGCTGAGTAAGTGTAGACACAGTGAGTAGTTACAGAGAGGGAAACATTGCAGCAAGACAATCTGCCCTACTTTGTGAATATAACTGAGCTATTTATACATTAAAAAAAAAAAAGCCTTTTGAGCAAGGATGTCACTATAGTCCTTCAATATTTAACCAGAGCTGAAAGGTATTCAGAAGCAAATAATGTATCCTGACTGTGTAAAATAGGAGGCTTTATTTCAGTTACATTAGAGCCAGAGAGAATTAAACGGTTGACGTTAGTCTAGTGGTACAAATCTTCTTCATAAGATTAATGAACAAGATTCTTAAGATTAAGAAAAATATTTCTAGGAGAAAAAAAATAAAAAAGGAAACAATATTTTTCATCAGCAATTTACCACTTAATGATTAAACACATACGGAGATCTCCATGATAAGAGTGCACTGTTCATCATTCATCAAACCGCTGGACTATTTTCAGGGGCTCAGTGTCAGGCTTTGCAGAAATGGAGCCTGTTGAGAAGAAGGGAAAGAACTTCCCTTCCTGGCTCTTGTCTCTACCAAGGGAGAAAGTGTACAGAGCTGTTTCCTTCTGGACATTAAAGAATGACAACTTCTTGGCTGTAGGGTCCAGGAAGATCCCAATCCTTGTGAGTTTCCCACTCACAGCCAAGCGGGTCCATGGAACAGTGCGGGCCCAATAGTCTCGCCCATCCACTAACCCTATGACCCAGAAGCCCTTCTCTGGGGATAGAGTCAGTGTGCCTTTACAAGTCACAGGCTCCCGGGCAATGCCCACTTCCCAGTTCTTTTTCTCTCCAACATCCACTTCCCAATAGCGTTTCCCAGATGTGTATCCTTCTTTTGCCAAAACAAAGAGGTGGGAGTCAAATCTCTTCTCTGTCCTGGGCATAGTTGTGATTTTCCCAGTATCTTTCACACTCTTGCCATCTTGAGACACCTTCAGCCTTGGATGAGCTGTGTCAGCATCCAGGGTGACATCAACTGCAAAGGTCAAGCCATTCCTTAATTAGTGAAGTCATGAGGTCTGGTTTTCAGAGGCATCTTCCTGCCTCATGGTTCATCAGGATCCTTCCCTCCCTCCTTGCCCTATATCTCCCCTGTCCCTCTGGGGTGACTGCTGAAAGGCCAGAGGTGGGGCTTACACCATCCATTTTTTAAATTTAGTAGGGATGAGCAGAGAAAAAGTGCAGAGGACTACCCCTCTTAGGGGGAAAAAAAAAGAGAGAGAGAGAATCATGCTAGACAGTTTGAAGACTTTTGGGGCGCATGGAATCATAACGGCCAGAGGAAGCAGGGTGTGCCAAAACTCTCTACAGGCAGCTGCAAACCTCCTGAACATCAACACAAATAATCATCTATGCAATGGTCCAAAAGAAATAGGAAAATATAGATCCAAAGTTTGTAGCATATTTTCTAGACTCCTAAACTGCAAGAGACACTAGCATGCTTGCATTGGAAGGAGTAAAAACTCTCCTTCTGTGACCTGCTGGTCTGAAATGGGAATAGAATGGGCATTGGGTTTGTTCCTTTCACCTGCCCTGCAATGACACTGCATTTGGGGAGGGCTTTTCAGAATTTAGTTCAGATGCCATGATTCACTCCTTAGAAACTACATTATGGCTTTTGCTAAAGAGTTTCTTCTGACCAGACTGTGTTTTCAACACAGATTAGAACAGAATAGTGATCTGCAATACTCCAATGAGGAGTAAAAGTTTCTTCCTTCAGTTTACCCAGGTGATCTATGTATATGATAGCCATCTAAAAGGTCACTTTCAAAGCACAATATTGTGAGCAAGAGTCCTCTGCTCAGGTCTGATCTAAAAGTTTAGGAGTTGCACAACTAGGTGGAGAAAGATTGGATCTGGATCAGAATGGGAGACAGGTTGTGAAGTAGCTAATTCTGGAAATGGCAGACCTATTGTCAAAGAGGGAAAGAGTCCTGGCAGTGCTTGAGCAAAAAAAAGTGATCAAACCATGATAATTGTTCTCTGAATTGATTGGGATGGATGTGTCTTCCAGACCTGCATTTAATTTGTGATGATTGACATTCATCATATGCTTTATACTTACCTGAGTAACGATGCATTTGGGCAAACTCTGTGGGGAAAAGAATAAAGCAGAGAATAAGTGCATCCATCAAGGAATGCTTTCCTCAACTGTATTAACAAACAACCCATCCACCGCCCACAGAGACCGTGCTCATCTGCAGAAATATGTTTGTTCTATAAGTAGAAAATCACACTAGAAGCTCCTGTGTCATCCTGCAGAAAGGGAGAGTCTTTGGGACACTGAGGTTCATAGAATCACAAAGTGATTAGGATTGGAAAGGTATTCCAGCCTTAAGGCTGGAAATTTTGGTTTTGCATATCTCCAGAGAACTCTACCACCTATCTGGGCAGCTTGTTCCACAGCCAAGAAGAGACGTCAGAGTCAAGAAGTTTTACCTCAAATTCAGGCAGAACTTCCTGTGTTTAAGACTGTGACCATTGCCCCTTGTCCTGTCACTGGCCTGCACTGAAGAGAGTCTGATGCCATCCTCTTGACACCCTCGCTTAGGATATTTGTACACACTGATGGGATCCCCTGTCAGCCTTCTCCTCTCCAGGCTGAGCTGATCCACGTCTCTCAGCCTCTCCTCAAAGCAGAGATGCTCCAGTGCCCTCATCATCATTGTAGCCCCTACAAGGGCTGAACAATCTGCAGTAGCTCCATGTGCCCTGACTTGGTCTTTAGGCAAGTTCTCTAACCTACTGTGAACCTGAGAGCAGAATGTCTGAAGGGAAAAGCTCATCATGGAAGCCAGGACACTGGGGATGAACTACGCAGGTTCCCTGATTTCTGACATTGCAAATGAATGTGGTTTCAGTTTCTGGGGGAGGGAGGGAACACACAGATTAGCTACTGGGTAGCAAAAAAAGAAGGATGAAATTGATGAGACATTATAAAAATTTGGTGCCATATTTAGAGTTAGTGGAGAGCCCATGCCACACACTGCCTCCACAAGGAGGGAATGGAGAGGGCACTTGAGCACCTGTGCACACCAACACATCCTGGAGATGTCAGTGGGGAGGATGGCCACGGAGCCACTCTGTAGAGAAGGGCTGGCAATTCTGCACTGCTTGCAAGGCCATGCAGAGAAGCAGCTCAAAGACTACTGCTTCTATAACACATCCGGGATATGAAGGCCCAGCTCTTGGTTTCCCTGCTCACCTAGTTTGCTCTGCAGCTCAGCCGTGTCGCTTTTGGATGAGGAACCCTGAACTGCTTTCTCCTTTTTGAATATTTTGCCCTGTGGTTGTGATGCCAGGTGTTGGCCATCATGCTGCATGGAGGCCTGCATGCTCTCCGAAGATCTCTGCCTAGCTTGGGCTTCTTGGGACATGTTCAGCAGAACAGGAGTGAAGGTGTTGGGTGCTTTGTCTGGAGCCGGTGCTGTATTGTTGGCTGCTTCCACCAGTCTCTGTAAAATGGCCAGTTTCTCATTCAGAATCGTCTCCATTTTCTTCTGGAAGTTTTCCAGGGACTTTTCCGTGTTTTTCTCCACTGCCTTTCCTGAAGAAGAAAGTTGTTATTGGGATGTCCTTCCTTCATGTAAGACTGCATCTCACTAGTGGGGAGGCTCTCCTTTCAAGGTGTACTACAAATCACTTTCACTTGAGCACTAAAAAAGGACCTGCTGCATGAGATTGCACTAGTGTCTATCTGCCAGGATCCAAGGGTACAGGCAATGGGCAAGGAAGAAAGCACTATGGCAGTGTTCTTTCTCTGGATTTCTTTCCATTGGCTTTGCTGGCTGCAGGAAGGATGGAGAAAGAGCAGAGGGTCTGCTGTCCTGCTTGAGTGTACTGTAGAGGCAAGCCAGTCCAGACTGTGGCTAGAAATCACCATGTTCCCCTTCTCTGCAGGGTTTGCTTGACTTGTGGGGAGAAGCCTCATTGTCCCCGAGGGAGGTGGCCAGATAAAGGGTAAGAAGGAAGCAGGATACGTTGGGAGACATGCCTGAGCTCAGATGGAGATGTCTGCCCTATAGCAGGCTGGTGAGAGCCCACAATACAGACCGCCTTCCACAGTGACAGTACGGAAAGGTAGCTTGGGTGCCAGTGCTCATGTCCTTCTCCTACAGATGGTACTTGGGGGAATTGCCAAGGAGTCAACTTGCAGAGAAAGACTCCCCATTCTATAGCACACCCTTCTGTCTTTGGGGAGAAGAAGGCCCAGATCATGATGTCCCTACTTACCCAATTTGCTCTCCAGCTCAGCCATCTCTTCTCTGGAGTGCTGGAGGTCATGGATGGATGCCTGCAGGCTCTCCAAAGATCCCTGCAGAGCTTGAACTTCTTGAGAAACGTTCTGGATACTAGAATTCAAGATTCTATTGTGCACCTCTGGAGAAGGCGTTGCATGGCTCACTGTTCCCACATGGCTCTGTAAAGGGGCCAGTTTCTCTCTCAGAATCCTCTCCAACTTCTCCTGAATGATTTCCAGGGACTTTGCAGTGTTTCTCTCCACTGCCTTTCCTGAGAATGAAATGAGGTGTCACGGGGCTATCCTTACTTCATGCAAGACAGTGTCTCACTAATGGGGAGGTTCTCCTTTCCAGGTATAGTAAAAATAGCCTCTCTCTCATTTGAGTGCCAAAAAAGGACCAACTTCATGAGATAATTGTAGTATGAAACAAGCCACTTCTGAAGTGGTCTTTGTCATGGACCCAGAAATGTTGTGGCAAGTATGCTACTGGGAGGGAGGAAAGCATATAAGTTGTGATGGAGAACTCATTAACTTAGAGTAGAGACATAGGGCTTCTCAAAAGCCTGAATTGAGATTCCTTCCCATTACACGACCAGGTCTTCTATGTCCACTACTTAGGCCTGGCCAAGTCCTATTGTCCTTCTCTCACAGTACTCTCCGTCTCCCAGGACCCAAGGCTACAGGCAATAGGTAAGAAAGGGCAGCATAACACAGCACGGTGTCTACTTTTTTTTTTTTCTTTGTATTTCTTTGTGTAGGATTTTACTGGCTGCAGGAAGGATGGAGTTAGAGCAGAGAGTGTGCTGTCCTACTTGAATGTGCCACAAAGGCAAGCCAGTCCAGGCTGTGTCTGAAAATCTCCTTTTTCCCCTTCTCCCCAAGGTTTGCTTGTGGGGAAGCAAACTTGTGGTGAAGTTTGGCTTGTGGGGAAGAAGCCCCACTTTCCCCGAGGTAGGTGACAAAAGAAAGGGAGAAAAAGAAGCAGGATATGTTTGCGGACATGCCTGAGTTTAGAGCGAGATATCTGCCAATATAGCAGGCTGGCAGCCCACGCTACAACGGCTCTTTCACAGGGAGAGGATGGAGAGGTAGCTTGGGCACCAGTGCTCATGTCCTCCTCTGGAGATGCTACTGGGGAGGATGGCCAAGGAGTCACCTTGTAGAGAAGGACTCGCCATTCTCCACTACTTGCAAAGTCCTGCAGAGGATATTGTGACTATAGCACACCCTTCTGTTTTTGGGGAGAAGAAGGCCTAGCTCATGATGTCCCTACTTACCCAATTTGCTCTCCAGCTCAGTCATCTCTTCTCTGGAGTGCTGGCGGTCATGCTTCATAGATGCCTGCAGGCTCTCCAAAGATCTCTGCAGAGCTTGAAATTCTTGGGAGATGTTCTGGATACTGGAATTCAAGATTCTATTGTGTACCTCTGGAGGAGGTGCTGCATGGAGAATGAAAAGGGGTGTCATTGGGCTAACCTTCCTTCATGTAAGACCATCTCTCTCTAATGGAGACGTTTTCCTTTCCACGTATATTAAAAAATAGCCTTTCTCTTACCTGAGCACCAAAAATGGACCTACTTCATGAGATCACTGTAGTATGAAACCGGCAGCTTATGACATGGTATTTGCTAGGGACCCAGCAGTGCTGTGGCAAGTACGCTATGGTGAGGAGGGAAAGCACCCAGGAGGGTGTGATGGGGAACTCATTAACCTGTGGAAGAGCATTGGGGCTTCCAATAGGCCTGGATTCTGGATTTCTTTGCCCTTTGATGTGGGTTAGGTCCTTAGTGTTATTCTCAGCACTACATACTGCTTTGCACAGTATGGATATTCCAGAGTGCATAGGTTGTTTCTGTCATATCCTCATGCCTCTCAGAGGTGCTCTTGGAGGCCAAAATGGAATGACATGAGTATGTTTAGAAATCCGCACTGGACTCTATTTGGCAAAGCTCTTCTTTGACCAGTGCCTCCTTTCTGTGCTTTACTGTTTTTCCATTTCAGCAGATCACTCGGGGAAATCATTTCTATTTCTTCAATGCAGTTTCTGTACTTTGAATTTCCAGGGAAAGCCCCCTATCCTACTGCTTTCTAATACCAAACTTAATTTAGATAAAAGAGCTGATCATCTGACTTTGTTTCCTTGCCCATCCTTTGAACAGAAGGTCTCATCACTTTTCATTATTCAGCGGAATTCAGAGACATAACTCACCAATGCTCAGAGATATCTCCTCTTCTTCTTGAGATGGTGGTCCACCTCTCCCTGTTTTGCCATATTCTGGATAAGAAGGCTTAAAACATTAGGTGAACCTCTACCTCCTATTAGCGCTATGTATGCAGACCACTACTAGGTGCATGGCACCCCATATGTGGCCCCTCAGCTCCTTCCATGGACACCTTGGTGATAGCACAGCTCAACAGAGGCGTCTGGAAAATCTTACAAAGCATCAGGAAATAAAAAGACAGTGACGCCTGCTACTGGGGACAGGTGCATGAGTGTGAACATTGTCTGGTGAGCAAAGATGGAGACACATGAGCAGCCTTGGCAACAAGGCTAGAGCAAAGCTAGTCAGAGTAGACAATCCAAAGGTGGGTGCTCCTCTTAGTGCAGCACGTTGCTATGTGCAATTTTAGGCAGAAAGGAGAAGCTTGAAAGTCCGCTTCTTCCCTGTGACATCCCTTTACTGCTTAGTTGCTTCCCTTGTGCTGCTTTCTCACAAAAAGATCTGCTTTGTGATGATCTCCTTGTTCAAACAAGGACTTGATTAAGCAAGTTGTCATTTTGTGGCTGTGGTACACAGGCAGTGGAGGGGAATGAAAGACACCATAGAGAATCCTTCGGTCACCAAATACTTACGTCTTCCCTGGGCTCCTGGTCTTCTTTCCCCATCCGTCTGCTGGGAGGAGACATTCGGAGCACCCACAGGGGAGTCCACCTTTCCTCCTTGTAGCGAGGAAAGTCCTCCTTTATGGCTGACATGTGCCTCTCCTTCTGATGCAATGCCCTCTGGGTGATGTCTCTGAGGTGTCTTTGGTAAATCCTGATCATGTTCCATCTTTTTCTTGGCGACTGCGAAAAGCAAGCCTAAGTGCTCTGCTAAGCCCTGAACCGCAGCCACCTGCTTTGCATCTCCCTTTTCTGGTGGTCATTTTAGTGATACTATTGCTGAGGATACGATATTGACATTGGCAAGCATTTGCTGCTGAGGGATTGATGTTCACCCCCTATCATGCCTCCTGAACAAGGAATGATAGGAGATGGTTCTCCTTATCCTGATGGGAGGATTGGAGTGCACTTATTCCAAGGTGATTTTACCAGCCTGTCTAGTATGACATCTTTCACTACTACATGATGTGATGACCATTCGATTCCCTTCTGGTCCGGGAATAGTGTCCCAGGCCCCTCTATGTTTAACATCATCATGTGAGCCTGACTTTGTAGGCCTTCCATTGGCAATGGAGAGCAGTGGAGTGTAGGAGATCATGACCAGACTGACACCAAAGTCACATGCCGTACCGAGGAGATGAATCCCAGCACCCTGCAGGGCAGATTTTCTGCTTTTTGCTCTTAACACCTGCTATGGGCATCCATCTCAGGGAGATATGTTTCCACAGACCACACTTTCCTCTGAATTGAGACATCCCACCCCAAAGCACCCAGCTTGACCACAAGATACACTTACAAATGAAATTGGTTCCGGAGTACATACCTAGGGCCTCAAAGAGCTCTATTATTTGTTGGATAGGCGGCCGTTGATCCTCCTCTTCTTTTGGACCTTATGTCACACAGGAAGGGAAGATAAAAGAAGAAGCTTCTTTAGGTTGTTTCTCTTTCTCTCCCCTTTTGCCTTTCTACTTCAAAAGATATTGCTCCCAGATTGCACGCTCCTCCTTATGCTACCCAGCCTAACTTCTAATTCTCCCCTGTGCCCCAAAGTCCCTACTGAGACCTGCACATTACATGTTCTTGTCTGTGGGGGGAATCACGGTCTCAGTCTGCCTCTCCACTCCTGACCTAGCACCACACCAGTGCTTTGCTTGGCTTCTTCCCTTCTCCTCATGCAACAATCAACAGAGCCACCCGTCATGCAGTTGCTGCCCCTGATAAATTAATGTGAACTTTTAAAGGCTTGGAAGAATCATGTCTGTGCCTTTGAGTTTTGACCTGCCTCTTTCCTCCGATGACACCATGCTCTTGTGTGGAAGGGGCCTCAGGAGCTCTCCAGGGGCCCCTCTTGCTGCAAGCAGGGTATGAGGCCCAAGCATGATGCTCAGGGGTTTCTTCTGGTGGGTCTGTCATACCTCAGGAACATGGAGTTTAGCTTTGAGGCTCTTAGAGCTGCTGCAGCAGGGAAAGCATTTTGTATGGTGAAGAGGGAAAAGCAGGATGTTGCATCCTTTGTATGTGTGTAATGAGGCACTTTTGGACTCATCAGAGTGGTCAGCAGAGAGGGTGGGTAAGACAGGGAAAATGAGCAGAACTGATTAGACTTGCAGACTTTTCTTGTGATGCAGCAGAACTTGGCATAAAAGGCGCGTGAGCAGAGAGGGAGCAGTTCCTTCTGCAAAACTGGTGACACAAGCAATGTCTGTGCTTGCCCTGGTTGCCTGTTGAAGGTAGAAGATGCTTTGGTGGGAAGGATTCTAAGCTTGGACAGCAGTGGGTTTGGAAAATGATTGTCTTTCAAGAGAATCCTCATTTTATGTGATAGGATGATGTTTTAATTTTGGAGAGTGTGGAATATGCAAAAAGCAGTTTTATGGGTAGCTCTGAGCCTCTGAGCTCATGACTCTTGCATGAAGTGCATGGCATGTTTCTAAACTGTGCTGTCCTAATCCATGGGCCTTACAGAGCCTTACACATAATTCTGACCTCTGCCAATATTTTGTAGAGTGCACATGTGGGCTGGACATTCCGGAATGCAAATAGTGAAGCAAAAGTAAAGAAGGGGCAGTGTATCTGAAATACAAAAAGATCTGCTCTGGATGTTCTCCTTGCTCAAACAAGGACTTGATTAAGCAAGTTGTCTTTTTGTGGCTGTGGTACCCAAGCAGTGGAGGGGAATGACAGACAGCATAGGGAGTCCTTCAGTCAACAAATACTTACATCTTCCCTGGGCTTCTGGTCTTCTTTCCCCATCAGTCTGCTGGGAGGAGACACTCGGGATGCTCACAGGGGAGTTCACCTTTCCTTCTTGTAATGAGGAAAGTCCTCCTTTATGGCTGACATGTCTCCCTCCTTCTGATGCAATGCCCTCTGGGAGATGTCTCTGAGGTGTCCTTGGTAAACTCTCATTGTGTAATTTCTTTTGGCTGGTTCCTGCAAAAAGGAAGAATAGGACATGGTCATTGGAAACATTCCCTGAGGAGGTGATTGGTGTTCATCTTCTGTGATGCTGCTTGAATGAACAATGACTGGACAATGGTTCTCCTTAGCCTGTGAGGAGGATAGGAGTGCACTGTTTCCAAGGAGGTCTTTCCCAGCCTGGGTAGCAGGATATCCTTTGCTTCTGCAGCATGTCTTGACCATTCTATTTCCTGGTGGTTTGGGAGGGCAGGAGAACAGTGCAACTGGCCCCACTGCCTCAACTTCAGCATCTGTGCCTCATGTTTGGAGAGCAGTTCAGGTCAGGAGAGCATTACTGACCTGACACTAAACCAGTTGTCCTACTGAAGAGGTGAATCCCAGTATTATGAAGGGCGTGCTTTCTGCTCTTGACTCTTAATGGCAGCTGTAGGCATCAACCTCAGGGAGAGAGGCCTCATGGCATCACTCTTCTCCTCCCCTCATGACACACCATCGCTGGTTTGTTCTGCTCCCCTCCCTAGGCTTGGAAGAACAACGGCTGTGGCTTGGAATTTTGGCCTGCCTCTTTCCTCCCTCGACACATTGTTCTCTGTGGAAGGGTCCTCAGCACTTCTCCAGGGGCAACTCCTGCTGCAAGCAGGTGTGCACTGAGGGCCAAGCATGTTGCACAGGGGCTTCTTCTGGTGGGTCTGTAAATGCCTGTGGACAGGGAGTTCAGGTTTGTGGCTCTTAGTGCTGCTGCATCAAGGAAGCGTCACAAATAGCTGAGAACCAAGTAGGAGCTGCAGCAGGCAAGCAGACATCAGGGAGTGCTCAGATATTCCACCAAAAGGTGGTGTGTTTTTAGTGCCTGAAAGCCTAGATTCCAGTTGCATTTTATATGCTGAAGAGAGGGAAGCAGGATTTTGTGTCTTTTCCATGTGGGTATTGAGGCAGGTGATAGACTCATCAAAATCATCTGCAGAGAAAGTACGTAGCCAAAGCAAAACAAGCAGAGGCAGCACTGCTGATACGCATCCTTTGTCAGCAGTGGTAAGGGTTTCCCTGAGTTTGCTGTCCCCAGTCGAGTTAGTGGTTCCTTCTGAGACATTGGTAAAATGTGAGATTTGGGGGGTTGCCCTGATTACCACCACAATACAGAGGTCATAATTATTGCAAGTATGTGAAATGGGTTAATGGTGGATAGTTTCATTTGGATCAGGGACACAGTGAGCTCTGAGGCTGACTCCTCTCAGAAATCTGTCAAAAGTCAAGCTCTTTGCCCATACTCATCAATTCGCATCAGAAACTGAGTTACCTCCTCAGCTTACAGTTGCCTCCTATCTGTGTATGATTAGGAGCAGCCATCGCATCACTAAGACTGTGGGCTTTTTCCAAGGACAGGACTTCCCTCTGGCAATCTCCCCAAATGCTCTAAAACCAAACCTCGAGTTCTCCAGACACTCCCCTGCTTTACACATAGAACCGACCACACACAGCACAATTACATCCAGCACACTTACACACAGCACGATTACATGCAGCATACATCTACACAGCAGCAATTACATCCAGCATACTTACCGCCGCATTCAAATAAACTTCTTTTTTGTTGGAAGTCCATTGGAGAGTCCTGGTGTCCTGGAGATTATGTGCGAATGATGAGAAAAGCAGGAGAAAAAGAGGAAGATTAGTTAAGACCTTCCCCTTGCCTTGTGTCTGTGCAGGACTCTGGGGTGCTGAGGACGACATGAATTTGCTCTCAGTGCAGCTGCTGGCTACAACTTTCCTGACACCTCGGTGGAGTGCCTCCTTACTTGGACCCTGGCACGGACTGCCCCACTGGGGAACTGAACATGCTCCAGCAGGAAGTCAGCAAAGGTGCTCAGGGCAGCATTTGTACAGGTAAACAACAGAATACGTGGTATATTTTTGTCATCGATTATACAGAATGGCTCTGGTGACTAGCAGAGATTTGGTTTTCTGAGAAAAGATGTCTCCCTTTGAGCTCATACCTCTTGTATAAAACATATGGCAGCCATGTAAACACTGCTGTTGTAACTAAGCATCATTACGTGCACCCTTCATATTATTCCTACCTTGCTGAATTATTCCTACCTTGCTCCACACTCCGCAACTGATGTTGCCATTCTGCAATAAAAAAGAAGAAAAAGAAGAAAAAAAGAAAGATTGTCAGTGTTTCTGAGAGGCCCACCTTGTGTTGGGAGTGCTCATACAGGACCTCCTAGAGATCCTTGCTCTTCTGGAAGGGCATCTCATAGGGATGTCTCCCTTTGAGCGCATACCTCTTGCTTAGAACATATAGCAGCCATGTAAACACTGCTGTTGTAATTAAGCATCATTACATCCACCCACCATAATCTTCCTACCTATAATCTGCACAGGGGGCACTTGGAGATGACGTTCTGCAAAAAAAGAAAAAGTTTTTCAGTGTTTTTGTAATGTCCTTCTAGTGTTGGGAGTGGTAATGCAGGACCTCCTAGAGATCTGTGCTCTTCTGGAAGGGCATTTCACAGTGTCTCAGAACAGCTGTGCTGGGAAGAGACTTGTAGAGATCACCTAGTCCCACCACCTTGATCAAGAAGGGAGGGCCTTGTCCCTCCGCAGACAGCTGGTGAATGGCTCCAGCAGGATGGAGACACCAAAACCCTTTTGGAAGGCATTTCAGTCTGACTTCTGCAGAAATTCCACCATGAAATTTCAGGAATATTCTTTGGCTTTGGCCATACAGCATCCCTGCTTCCGTGTGTTTGGAGAACACATGCCAAAAGAGAACGGACAATATGAGAAGGCTACATGTTCAGAAAGAAAAAGGATCGTACAACTCAGAAACAATTTTTGGCCACATTTCCTTCACTCCTATGGCAACTCGAGCATGGAAGGTGTTTGAGCTTGAAGAGAGATTGCAGCAGCAGTCCCCTTCTGTCACATCTCTGCTTTCCATGCATGTGGATTCATGGTGTTCATCCACTCAGTGGTGTTTGTGTTTAACTTGGGTGCCCAGTGCCCTGAGGTAAGATCTTGGACTTTATGCTGAGCCCAACAAAGGAGACTCACCCCCAACACTAGCCTTTCACCCCCAACACCAGCATTAACACTTGCATGGAGGAGCAGTTAAGTCCCTCCCTTCACAACAGAGCTGGAAGGCAGTGTGCTGAGCAGAGCTGGGCTTTCACGTCACTCCCGATGGACGCTCCTGAATATGGTAACACACACCTCCAGAGGCCATATTGCTGTCTTCCTCACAGCTTAGTTGCTTACTCCTTCCTGCAATCAGCCCTGAACCAATCTCTGCTAGAAAACATACTTATTGACCAAAGACTTCTATGCCTTCTGCCCACAGGAATTTTACTGCTGGCATTTTGGCCCTCCTTCTCCTGCATTGACCTCAGAGTAGTGTCTAAGAGTGGTCTCCGGAAACTCCCTTCATCCCTGTCTGCATGAGGCTTGCGATTTGATATGTCCGGTTTCTGCTTATAGCACCCCAAGAACTCTGGCAAGCCTGTAGTCACAGCTAGTTGTTTCACAGCTCAGCTTTGTGGCACACATAGGGGAGCTGTATAGAACCTGGCTAATATTACTGAAAAAAGCTCTCTTGTAGACCTCAGAGGTACATCTCTTAAGAAGGTAGCACTCATTCTGAAGGCTATGTTATAAGACTGTGTCTTGCGTCTGGTGGAGAATACAGGTAAGGATGTTTTGGTAGACTAAAGGGACATCAGAGAAGAGAAGGAGGACTCATTCCTGACCCTCAAGCTATAGACTAGTTGCCTTCCATACCCTACTCATTCCTTCCTGGGATTCAGTCATTATAGAGCATGCATTCTCATTCTGCTCACCACCTATGGAGAAGACACCCCACTCTTACCAAGTTGTTGTGACATGTCCTCAGATCTTCTGCTTTCCTCGGTCCTTCTCTCCATGGTCTGACTGCAATGCAAGGACAAATGTTAGCACTATGCTAGGAGTGATATTTTCTTCTGGCCACCTTCTCACTGGCAACACCGGCTGCAAGGAAGGCCCACTTCTCCCACTAAAAGTAGTCTTGTGTACACCCTAGCCACAAAGGAAAGACCTACAATGTGATCTGATGGCCACTCTCTTGTCTTGCAGGACACCCTGTCTCCAGTATAATTCC
This sequence comes from Tinamus guttatus, assembly GCF_059628265.1. Taxonomy (NCBI): domain Eukaryota; kingdom Metazoa; phylum Chordata; class Aves; order Tinamiformes; family Tinamidae; genus Tinamus; species Tinamus guttatus. The sequence goes on from NW_028288673.1 coordinate 555,296, forward strand.
TTGACAATTGAATTGTTTGTCCTTAGTCCAATGGATTCAAGGCATTTATTCTGTCTGGAGAGGGCATTTCTTCCACAGGTACAGAATAATGGAAACCTTGTCCAAGTGGAAACCCCACGAGACTAATTCTAGTCCTGGAGATGGACCACAGCAAGGTTTCTTTAAAGTCAATAGAATAAACCACCTCCAACAGGAGTTTCGAAGGAGCAGCCAAAAGAGATGCTATGAAGCTGCACGTTGAAGGAGCCTCTCTTTCTTTGTCTATGAACACAAGAGGCTGTTCTCCCAAGGCTCTGATTAGTCCCTGTAGAGGCCATCTCAGAATTTTCCAAGGATGAATTTCCATGGGACAAATGTCCTGCTTGTCATCTGAACTGTGCTCCCAACAGTCATAAAAAAACGTGTTTATTCCTCTGTGTGTGTGTGTGTATGTGTCGTGGTGTGGGGAGGCATTTCAAAAGAGCACTCCCAGTGCTTGAGCTTTGTAAAGAAATCCAGTCCCAGAAGGCAGTCCAATCCCAGACCACATGGTGTAGGGAAACATCACAGGACAGGAAGCACAGACAACATGTGTGCGCATGAGTAATCCCTTAAGTGCATATTCATATCAGTGATCAGTGAAAAGCCTATAAAAGTGTCCTCTTGATGCTTCATGCCTGCTGAACAGTTCTGAGAAGAAAACATAGAGGGCAGAGCAGAGAGAAGCAAGCAAGGAAGGCATGTTAACCACAGGGAAGAAGAGAAACCATGAAGGGACGCCTCCAAAAACCCTCGTCTGCCTCAAGATGGTCTACACACCGCACTGCACATCTATGCTGGCTTCATGCAAATGAGAAGGTGAACCTGGTCGTGCAGCATGTGTGTAGATCACCCCAGCCTAGAACGCTGAACAGTCCAGGGTGTGCAAGAATGGAGGTAGTACCGCTCCTCGAGTTTTGGGCTTAAATTCCCACTAGAAACTCTACCCCAGAGTGAAGAGAAGCATGTGCTGGCATGTGTGGTGCTACTCTCTGCTGTTACTGATTTCTTTTATCCATGAAGTGTTTCCCAACCAACTGATCATATGAAGTGGGAGCAGGTGAAACCAAAGTACCTACACATCTCCAGGATGGTTTCCGCTTGCAGCAGAATGAGATGGAGCTATATATTGCAAAGAATGAAAGGCAATAGATGGAGAAATGCAAATACATACCTTAGGAGAAGGCACTTGCCATTCTGTCTGTCCAGAGCAGAGCTGCGTCTCACTCGCAGCACAGAGTTATGAGCAGGCAGTGTTCATGGTCGTTGGACTTTACTCAGTTCCAGGAAACAGTGCTGCACATGAAAGACGAGGCTGAGCCTTTAGTACACCACTGTTCCCTGACTGGCTGAAGGATTTGTAGTATTCTGGGAGTGTTCTGGAAATAATCTCTGTTCCCAGAAATCACACTTGCTTGTCCCCTCCTCCTTGATGGAGTGAACTACAGCTGAGAGGAGTGATTAAGAAGAAGCAAGGGTCTGCTCTGCAAGTGAAGGGCAGTTGGGTGCAGAGCATGATATCAGGGCAGGCAGAGGCAGTGGCTGCATGAAGAAGATCAGACTGGGACATCAAGTAAAGACTTGTGTGTGCAATTAAGTGAAGTCCCAATTGCAGGGACTGTGCTTGCTTGATTGCTTGCTTATTTTCAGGGCTAAGACCAGATGACTCTTGATGTTTCCTTCTCCAAAATTTGCTGTGTTTTGGTCCCTTCAGTGCTGGAGGGGAAATGAAATATCTGGTTGGGGCTGGCATGGACACATCAGGCCTTTGTCCTGACTGTGCCTCTTGGGAGTGGCAGCAGACAGCTGGCCACTGTAGTCTATGGAAAGAAAGGGTTCTCAGGAAGCTGGCAGGACTGAATCCCACTTTTTAAGTGTGTGGTGTAGATTCCTAGTGTTTGTTACCCCATTTTTCCTAAGCTGAACACTCCTGAAAGCTGTAACATTCTTTCAGGGAGAGAGAGAAAGCTTCAAAAATCTCTAACAAAGGGAAATCTCTACAAAAGGGAACTCTTGTAGAGATGTTCTCATAGGCTCTGACTTTTTATGGGTGTCTCTACCTCTCCTAAGTGCACCCCATTGACAATCCACCTGATTTTAACATCTGTATTTTCTGCGTGTTGGCTGTGCACAATGTTCTTCCTACAGGGAAGAAAAGCCCTGCTTCCTGCTCAGTGTTTGCAAACCAAAATAGGTTTTCCAGTTTCCTATCATTCTTTTATTTCCCCCTCCTTCCTTTTAGAAGCCAGTTCCCAGGCCACAGAAGTTATATACATCATGAATTATGCCAGTTTCCATGACATCTCCCTTGAAGATGTCAAACCATCTTCTGCACTTGTCAAAAGAATAATCCAAGACAGATATGCATGGGTGTACACTGGCCATTGCTTGTCTTCATTTGCTCTCCTCATTTTGATGTGGGGAAAATTGGCTCTGTGTAATTTTACTGCCAAACTCCTAAGAATTGGTGGCAGTGTGAAAATTAATCCAGTGACAGTGAGGCCAGCCCTCTGGTTCCTGGATGTTGCAGCAGAAGTAGCAGATATCAAGACTTCTGGACATGTCCTTGTGACTCAGAGCTGACAATGGAGAACACTTCTTCAAAGCACTTCAGCATTCTCCTCTCCATGCAGATAGACCTTCTTGCTTTGTCTCAGGCTGTTCCCAGAACAACTTGCTCATCAGGAGCTCCCTTCAGCACCTGTGAGTTCTCTCAAGCAAGCTCTTTAGCCCACCTTCCATTGTCCCTGAACCACAGATCAGGAATCTCAAAGCTTTGAGGGTGCCTCCCATGATGGTGCAGGCTACTGTAAGCTTTTCAGGAGAGATGGTCCTCTTCCCTGTGATGTGGAGACTGTGCTGAGCACATGTAAGTTAGAGAGGACATCTTGAGCTCCTGGCCTCCTTCTAAAGATGTTTATTGCAGGGAATGATTTCTGGCCCAGGATACATGGAGCTCATAGATGCATTCCTACACCAAGGGCTTTTCTATCCAAGGCAGGTATTTTGCAATGGCAAAAGAGAAATAGGAGGTGTACAAAGACCCAGGCAGACTTCAGCCATGAAGCATGTTTTTTTTTTTTTATGTTGATAAATACACAACAGCATTACTGCGCCTGAATTTCCCTGTGGATATTAACTTGGTGCTCAACTTCTGCGTACAGCCTGGTAATCTAGTGCACAGTGGTGGTGGTGGTGTACAAAAGACTGAATTTTGCATAAAAAGAAAATCAGAGCCTATATTTACACGTACATAGACAATGCAGTGCAGACAGCATAGTTATTTTTAAGATAGATATTAAAAGATTCCTATAAAAATATATATTTCTTTGCCCATATGCTATCATGTACCAAATAAGCAAAGAGATAGAAACAAGTGGGCTTTCTGACAGTGGTACAACCTGGTTGCTACAACCCTGCGTGACAATGAGTGAACTATTCATCAAATCACTGGACTATTTTCAGGGGCTCAGTGTCAGACTTTGCAGAAATGGGGCCTGTTGAGAAGAAGGGAAAGAACTTCCCTTCCCGGCTGCTGTCTTCACCAAGGGAGAAAGTGTACAGAGCTGTTTCCTTCTGGACATTAAAGAATGACAACTTCTTGGCTGTGGTGTCCAGGAATATCCCAATCCTTGTGAGCTTCCCACTCACAGCCAAGCGGGTCCAAGGCTCTGTGCGGGCCCAATACTCCTGCCCATCCACTAACCCTATGACCCAGAAGCCCTTCTCTGGGGATAGAGTCAGTGTGCCATTGCGAGTCACAGTCTCTCGGGCAATGCCCACTTCCCAGTTCCTTTTCTCTCCAACGTCCACTTCCCAATAGCGTTTCCCGGATTTGTATCCTTCCTTTGCCAAAACAAAGAGGTGGGAGTCAAATCTCTTCTCTGTCCTGGGCACAGTTGTGATTTTACCAGTATCTTTCACACTCTTGCCATCTTGAGACACCTCCAACCTTGGATGAGCCGTGTCAGCATCCAGGGTGACATCAACTGCAATGGTCAAGCCATTCCTTAATTAGCAGAAGTCATGAGGTCTGCTTTTCAGAGGCTTTCTATGCTTTCTTCCCATACACCCCTTCACTTGCATCCCCGTTCCCTCCAGTTGCCTATGCCCTAGAGATATCTTCTTGCCTCACAGTTCCTGTTGAAACAGAGAAGCCAGCCAGCATGCATAAAATTCTGGCCACCCTACAGACCCTTCTGTGGCTTTAGGGGCCAGGAACAAGGAGGTGTGTATTGCTCCTCCAACCCTCTCCCTTCATCTCTGAAGCTTTGTAGAGGTAGTGTGAGGATAATGAAGGGGCCATTTCTCTTTAGGCAAACCCAGATTCACAGCAGCCTTTACAAAAGTATGGAGAAGATATCTAGCTGAAGCACAGGCTTGTGCATGTGTGTGAATAAGAGCTAAGTGAAGCTCTTTTTCATGGGTGAAGAAGCTCTAGGATGTTGATCTCTGAACTGCTCTCTGAGTAGGACTAAGCCATTTTGCAGATCTGTGTTCAGGCTCTGAGCACTCTTTTTAGCATGATGTCTCCTGTTCTTACCTGTGCGGTATGGCATCTCCATAACTTCTGTAAGGAAATAAATAAAGCAGAGAGTGAGTAGATCCATCAAGCGGCCTTTGTCTCCAGCATTCCAGCACACAGCCCGTGTTGCTGACCCAGCCTTACAGAAGCTTAGAATAACTGTGGGTGGAAAAAGCCTTCAAGATCATCAAGTCCAACCATAAACCCTTCAACACCATGCCTGCTAAAGTATGTCTCTAAGTGCCTCATCTACACTTGGAGTAATGTGTAACATTGATATATTACAATATTTTGGAAGGCACATTAAAAGCTTTTGTTCCATCCTCTGAAGAGGAAAGACTTTGGGCCCCTAGTACTGCTGGTCCTGGAAACAAGGGAGGCATTTCTGAAGATGACAGGGGGAAGGTTGTAGTCAACATCAGGAGAGAGGCGGTGGAGAACAGGGGAGGTCTTTGGACTTTGCCAGAGGCAGGTGTGTTCCCCTGGCTACAGAAGGAGAGAAATGGAGTTCTAGCTGTTGTGTTCTTCCTGACCGTGGACTACACCGTTGCATTCATCTGCATATTCTCACCAGGAGCACAGCTACTGCTTAAGTATCGCTTCGTGGCCACTGAATGTACTTTTCCAATTCAGCACTTTGGCCTATGATGCCTTAATCTCTGGAGGTGATGGTGTTCTTTAATGAAATATGCAACAAAAGCCAACCAACCAGAACAGCAAAAGAACAACTAAACAACAACAAGGTAATGAAAAGCTGCTAATGAACTAGCACACCAAGCCTTCTCCTATCAACCGTGATCCTCTTGAAAGACTCCCATTTCCCTTCCCTCACAGTAATGTCCCCCTTCTAGAGTCCAAGGACATGTGTCAGTGTGGTATTCTTCTGTCAGGTGAGACTAGATCTCTCTAAAAGAGAAAGTCTCCTTTTGAGGAGTATTAGAAATAACCTCTCTGTCACCTGAGCAGGCCAGAGGACTTGCTTCCTGAGATTACTGTAGTGTGACACAGACAGATGTGTGAAGTGGCCTTTGCTGGGAAATTGGCACTCTTATGGCAAGTACGCTACTGGGAGGAGGGAAAATACACAAGATGTGATTGGGAAGTCCTCAGCCTGTGGAAGAACCATGGATCTTCCTGACGGCCTCAATTCAGACTCCTTCCCCGTTAGCCTCAGCTCATGTATCTCCACTGCTTAGAAAAGGCCAACTCCTATTACCCTTCCTTCACAGCTATGTCCATCTCCCAAGATCCAAGGGCACAGGCAGTGAGCAGAGAAGAGCAGCATAACATAGCACTATGCCAGCTTTTTTTCTCTGGATTTCTTTGCCTTGGTTTTACTGCTGCAGGAAGGATGCAGAGAGAGCATAGGCCCTGCCATCCTGCTTGATTGTGTCTCAAAGGCATGCTAGTTCAGTCTGTGGCTGGAAAAAAAAAATTGTTCCCCTTTTTTGCAAGGGTTGCTTGTCCCAGGCTGGAGAAGCCCTTTTTGACCCTTGTGGGAAGTGGCCAGATAAAGGGGAGAAGGAAGCAGGACTTGTTGGGGGACATACCTGAGCTCAGAGGGACATGTCTGCCTTCTAAGGGATGACGGAGTGCCCATGCAAGAGACTGCCTTTCATGGGGAGGGTATGGAGAGCTTGGGCACTTGTGCTCATGTCCTCCTGGAGAGGGTAGTGGGGAGGATGGCAGAGGAGCCGTGCTGTAGAGAAAGGCTTGCCATTCTCCAGTGTTTGTAAGGCCATTCAGAGAAGCAGCTCAGAGTATGTTGTGACTCTGAGGATGTCACCTCATCCTCACCCTCCGTCTCTGGCGAGACGAAGGCCCAGCTCATGATTTCCCTGCTCACCTAGTTTGCTCTCCAGAACAGCCATGTTGCTTTTGGATGAGGAGCCCGAAACTTCTTTCTCCTCTTCGAACATTTTGCCCTGTGATTGTGATGGCAAGTGCTGTTGGCTATGCTGCATGGATGCCTGCAGGCTCTCCAGAGATCTCTGCATAGCTTGAAGTTGTTGGGAGAAGTTCAGCAGAGTAATAGTGAAGGTGCTGGTTGCTTCATCTGGAGCAGGTGCTGAATATTTGGCTGCTTCCACATGGCTCTGGAAGGTGGCCAGTTTCCCATCCAGAATCCTCTCCACCTTTTCCTGAATGATTTCCAGGGCCCTTGCAGTGTTGCTCTCCACTGTCTTTCCTGAGGAAGAAGAGAGGTGTCATTGGAATCATGAGGTGCTCTTCCTTCAAGTAAGGCCACACATTTCTAACAGAGAAGGTCTCCTTTCCAAGCATACTAAATCCCTCACTCACTCGAATACCTCAAAGGACTTTGTTTCATGATATTGCTGTAGTGTGAAATGTCAGATTTGTGAAGTGATCTTTTCATTGGAATATGCAATGTTCTGTCCAAGATGCTACTGGGAGGAGGGAAAGCAGACAAGGTGTGATTGGGAAGTCCTTAATCTGTGGAAGAGGAGTGGGGCTTCCCAAATGCCTGAACTCATGTCCATGGCTTAGACCAGGCCAACTCTCATTACCCTTCCCTCACAGTAATATCCACCTCCCAAGGACACAAGCAATGGGCAAGGAAGAGCAGCATGACACAGCACTGTCAGCTTTTATCCTCTGGATTTCTTTGCTTTGATTTTGCTGGGTGGAGGGGAGATGGAGAAAGAGCACATCCCCTTCCATCCTGCTGCAGTGTGCCACAAAGGAATGCCAGGCAAGTTAGGGGTTAGAAATCACTTTGTTCCCTTTCTTCGCAGGGGTTGCTTGGTCTTTTGGGAAGAGGCCCTGTTATTGCTGTGAGATGCAAGAAAAGAATGGGAAAGAAGGAAGCAGGACTTGTCAGGAGACATGTCTGAGCTCAGAATCAAACATCTGCTTTACAGGCTGGTGGAGAATCCACTCTACAGAAGACCTTTCATAGGGAGGGGGTGGAGAGCTTAGGCAACCATGCCCGTGTTCTCCTGGAGACTGCATGGGGGAGGATGGCCAAGGACCCATGCTGTAGAGAACATCTTACCATTCTCCAGTGCTTGGAAGGCCATGCAGAGAAGCAGCTCAAAGCCTGTTGTGACTACAGCACACCCTTCTGTCTTTGGGGAGATGAAGGCCCAGCTCATGTTTTCCCTGCTCACCTAGTCTGCTTTCCAGCTCTGCCACATTGCTGTTGGACCAGGACACGGGGTTTTCTTTCCTCTCTTGGGATAAAATGCTCTGCAGTTCTGCTCTGAAGTGCTGGCGGTCATGCTGCATGAATGCTTGTATGCTCTCTAAAGATCTTCCCACAGCTTGAACTTCCTGGGAGAGGTCCTGGAATCTGGATGTGCAGGTGGTGATCTGTTCCTCTGGAGGGAGTGCTGAACGGTGGGCCCCTTCCAGATGACTCTGTAAAGAGGCCAGCTTTTCATCCAGAATCTTCTCCACCTTCTCCTGAATGATTTCCATGACCCTTGCTGTGTTGCTCTCCACTGCCTCTCCTGAGGAAAAAGAGAGATGTCATTGGGACCCTGATGTGTCCTTCTGTCCTTTCAACTCAAAGAACCTACTTCATGAGATTGCTGTAATGTGATACAGGCAGATTTGTGAAGATGTCTTTTCTGAGGACCAGGCACTGTTTTGATAAAATATGTTACCATACAGCAACAGTGCCAGGTCCACAGGTGACAGATGGAGTGGGATCTGGAATGCCTATGCTCACTTACTCCTCCTGGAGATGGCCTTGGGGAGGATGGTCAAGGAGCCACCCTGCAAGGAAGGGTTTGTGATTTTCCACTGCTTGCAAGGTCATACAGAGCAGTATCTCAGAGAATGTTATAGATATAGCACACCCTTTTGTCTGCGGGGAGGTAAAAGTCTTGCTCACCTAGTTTGCTCTGCAGCTCAGCCATGCTGCTCTTGGACCAGGATGCCTGCACTGCTTTCTCCACTTCGGACATTATATCCTCCATCTCTGCTGAGCGCTGCCGGCGCTGAAGGTACATTGACCCCTGCATGCTCCTCAAAGATCTCTGCAGACCTTGAACTTCTCGGGAGAAGTTCTGGAGGGTGGAAGTCCAGGTAGTGACTGCTTCTTCTGAAAGGGGTGCTGTAATGTTGACTGTGTCCCCGTGTGTCTGTAAGGTGGCCAGTTTCTCACTTAGAATCCTCTCCAATTCCTCCTGCACGGCTTCCAAGGCCCTCCAAGTATTTCTCTCCACTGCCTTTCCTGAGAAAGAAGAGAATTGTCCTTAGAACCCTGAGATTTTCTTCCTTCAGATGTGATCATATTGCTCTAATGGGAAAGATCGCCTTCCCAATAATACCCCTCTCTCATTTGAACAGCTCCAAGGAGCTGCTTCATGAGATCACTGAAATTTGTACCGGGCAGGTTTGTGAAATGGCCTTTGCTGGGGAATTGGCATTTTTGTGGCAATTATGCTACTGGCAGGAGGGAAAGCACACAAGATGTGATTGGGAAGTCCTCAACCTGTGGAAGTGCAATGGGTCTCCCAAAAGGCTTGGACTGAGATTCCCAGGTCAGCTATGTCCACTGCTTAGAGTTGTCATGGGCATTGCTTGAGCTCAGAGGGAAATGTTTCTAGCAGGTTTCCACGGGGAGAGTACAGAGAAGGAGCTTGGGCACTTGTGCTCACCTCCTCCTCCTGGATGTGGCAGTGGGCAGGATCGCCAAAGAGACACAGTGTAGGGAAAGTCTTGCCATTTATACTGCATGCAAGGTCATTTAGAGAAAGAAATCAACAGATGCTGTGGCTAAATACACCATTCTGATTTTAGAGAACTAGAGACCTACTTCACGATGTCTCTGCTCACCTAGATTGTTTTCCAGCTCAATCATTTTTCTGTCAAACCGGGAACGCTGACCATCTTTCCCCGCTTTGGATATTATGTCCTGCAGCTCTGATGCAATGTGCTGGTGGTAATGCTGCATGGATGCCTGAATGCTCTCCAAAGATCTCTGCAGAGCTTGAACTTCTTGGGAGATGTTCTGGAGGGTGGAAGTGGAGGTGCTGGTTGCTTCCTCTAGATCAGGTGCTGCACGCTTGGCTGCCTCCACATGTCTCTGTAAAGTGGCCAGTTTCTCATCCAGAATCCTCTCCATCTTCTCCTGAATGCTTTCCAGGGCCCTTTCCACTGCCTTTCCTGAGGAAGAAGAGAGGTTTCAGTGAGACCTGGAGGTGTCATAGAATCATAGAATCATAGAATGCTTAGGGTTGGAAGGGACCTCTAGAGATCATCTAGTCCAACCCCCCTGCATACGCAGGGTCACTTAAAGCATGTGGCACAGGACTGCATCCAAGCGGGTTTTGAAGATCTCCAGAGAAGGAGACTCCACAACCTCTCTGGACAGCCTGTTCCAGTGCTCTGGCACCCTCACTGTTAAGAAATTTTTCCTTAAGTTCCTATGGAATTTTTGGTGCTTCAGTTTCTGGCCATTTCCTCTAGTCCTGTCAGTGGCCACCACTGAAAAGAGATCAGCACCGTCCTCTGCACTCCCTCCCTTGAGGTATTTATATACACTGATTAGATCCCCTCTCAGCCTTCTCTTCTCCAGGTTGAACAGGCCCAGCTCCCTCTGCCTCTCCTCATAGGGCATATGTTCCAGGCCCCTGATCATCCTTGTAGCCCTGCGCTGGACTCTCTCCAGCAGCTCCACATTCCTCTTATACTGTGGAGCCCAGAACTGGACACAATATTCCAGATGCAGCCTCACCAGGGCTGAGTAGAGGGGCAGGATCACCTCCCTCGACCTGCTGGAGACGCTCTTCTTAATGCAGCCCAGGATCCCATTGGCCTTCTTAGCCACAAGAGCACACTGCTGCCTCATGGTCAACTTATCGTCCACCATGACACCCAGGTCTTTCTCTGCAGAGCTGCTCTCCACAAGCTCGGTCCCCAGCCTGTACTGGTGTCTGGGGTTATTCCTCCCCAGGTGCAGAACCTTGCACTTGGCCTTGTTGAATTGCATGAGGTTTTTCACCGCCCAGTTGTCCAGTCTGTCCAGGTCCCTCTGGATGGCAGCACAGCCCTCTGGGGTATCGGCTATTCCCCCCAGTTTGGTATCATCAGCAAACTTGCTGAGGGAGCACTCTGTGCCTTCATCCAGGTCATTGATGAATAAATTGAACAGGACTGGACCAAGGACTGACCCCTGGGGGAGACCCCTGGTGTCCTTGTGTTTCTAATGGGGAAGGTGTCCTTTCCAAGCATATTAAAGACAATCCCTCTCTGACTGCTATACCTCAAAAAGACTTTGTTTCATGAGATTGCTGTAATGTGACATGGGAATATTTATTAAGTGATCTTTTGATTGGAATCAGCACTTCTGTGGCAAGTAGCTACTGGGAGGAGGGAAAGCACACAAGGTCCTTAGCCTGTGGAAAAGCAGTGTGGCTTCCCAAAAGCCTGAACTCAGACTCCCTCCCTTACATCCCTGGTCATCTATGTCCACTCCTTAGACTTGCCCAAGTCCCATCGCCCTTCTCTCTCACAGCTATGTCCACCTTCCAGGATCCAAGGGCACAGGCAATGGGAAGGAAGGGCAGCATAACACAATACTATCACAGCTTTTCTCCCCTGGTGGCTGCAGGATGAATGGAGAAAGATCACATCCCCTTCCATCCTGCTTCAGTGTGCCACAAAGGCACACCACTCCAATCTGTGTCTAGAAATCATTTTGTTTCCCTTCTTCACAAGGGTTGCTTGGCCTGTGGGTAAGAAGCCCCATTGCCCTATAGGAGGTTACCAGACAAAGGGAGAGAAGGAAGCAAGATATCTCCCAGGACATCTGTTTGGGAGATGACAGCACAGCTCATGATGTCGCTGCTTACCTAGTTTTCTCTCCAGATCTGCCATGTTGATCTCGGGCCAGGATGTCTGGGTTTCTTTCTCCTCTTTGAACATTATGTCCTGTGACTCTACTCTGGAGTGCTGATGAGCATCCTGTCTGGATGTCTGCATGTTCTTCGAAAGTCTCTGTGAAACTTGATTTTCTTGAGAGAGGTTCTGAATGGTTGAAGTGGAAGTAGTGGTCGGTTTTAGAAGGGGTGTTGCATGGTGGGATGCTGTCACGTGGCTCAGTATAGTGACATGTGTATCATCTGGAATTCTCTCCTTCTCCTCGTGCATGTTTTCAGGAGCTCTTGTGGTGTCGCTTTCCACTGCCTTTTCTGAAGAAGAAAAGTCTTGTCATTGGAGTTCTTGGTTGTCCTTCCTTCAGGTTAGACTATCTCTAACTGATTGGTTTGTACGTTTGTTTCCTATGAAGAACACTGCAAGGTTCTCTGAGTTCAGGGTTTAGGGATAGTTCAGTATGAATGGTACTATATTCCCTGTCTCATTTTCTTACGTGAGGACAAGAACATAAAAAAGGAAATTCCTAATAATAATTTTTAAAAATAGGGAACGAAAATAATGGCAATGATCTACCGGACATTTTTGGTTAGGGTACCATTATGGAATGTGTTTCTGCAAAGTCCTTTTTCTCTCAGAGAAATGTTCTCCTTCCTGGTCCTCATAGTTCTTATATGGTTGAGGGAAGAAGCAGAAATTTGAATGATTTCCTGTGCTATTTGGATGGATCTACAAATGGCCATCTCCTATCTGCCTCTAACTGGTACCTATTGTACTCTGCTAGATATGGCACTGCCTTAAGTGGTAATGAGATACTGTTTTACCTCAACATCTTACACCATCTGATCTTAGAACTTTTTTTCCAAACCACTCTCCCTCTGGCAAACTTTTTTTTTTTTTTTTTTTTTTTTTTTAGCTTTAGCCTACATTTTAGGTTTTTTTTTAGCCTCTTTTATGTAGAAGTTCTGGGAGAGATTTTTGTAAAAGTAAGTACATGATCCAGTGAGAAAAGAACGATTGACCCAGCAGACAGTGTGAGAATGTGTAAAGACAACCCCTGGCAGACCCAAGAACAGACAGGACAAAACTCCATCAATATCCCTTTGCTTCACCAAATATTAAAATTCAGATGATGTGACACAGGTGTCACCCTTTCCAGTTCCGGAGGAAGGCAGTTGCCAGTCAGCCTTGGGATCCACTGGAGCTCTGAAAGGCTGAGAGCATACAGATGGAGAAAGGAGGAGCTATGCCACCAGATCCATGCCTCTTCAAACTCTCTTTGCATTAAATTATGAGAATGAGCAGTAATCGGAGAATTTGAGCTCAAACATTTATGTCACTCCAAGTGGAGTAACACTAATTCTTTGCCTTACTGTGATTGGTCTAATAAGAACAGTGTTGCAGCAAGAAAGATGCCTTAACCCTGCCCAGCAGGTGCATTTCTGTAGCCCACAGACATTTCATGGTGTGCAGTGCAGCCTCAGGGAACAAAGTCGAGGAAGTAACTTCCTCAGAGTTGGTCCTTAGTGTGATTTTCAGCCCTACTGTCTACTCCCTACTTTCATGGCACAGGTATTGTGGAGCATTTTGGTTATATCTGCCATGCCCTCATACCTAGTAGTCTTAGGAGTTGGAGGAGGTGAAGGAAGAGGAGAAGGCAAAGGAAGGGGAGGAGGAAGAGAAGGACAACGGGGAGAAGGAGGAGGAAGAGCAGGAGAAGTCATGTTGCTAGGACTGTGAGATTCTTGGGAGGGCAGGGCATTTCTTCAGTACTCTTCCCAAACACCGTGAAACTAAAGTTTGAGTACAAGCCTCCCCAAGAAACAATCTTGCTGAGTGACTGCTGCTCTCCCCTTTTTGCTGTGCAGGGGAGACACTTGCCTTCAGGTAGAAGCTTGGGCTTGATCCTGAGCTAAGGAGACTCACCCCCAAAACCAACCTTTCTTTCATTTGCATGGAGGAAAAGCCAAGTGGCTCTCTTCACAACAGGACTTGAGGGCTGTTTTGCTGGGGAGAGCTGGGCATTCAGGTTACTCCTGATGGACATCCCCGAAGAAGGTAACACACACCTTCAAAGTCATACTGCTGTCTTCCTCACAGCCTAATTGCTTGCTCCTCCCTGCAAGCAACCCTGAACCCATCTCTGCTCTAAAATAGACTTAGTGACCGAGACCATTTTCACCTGCGTGTGGAGGAGTTCCATTGCTTGTGGCTAAGATTCTGGCCCTTCTTTCCCTGCAATGTCCTCTGAGAATTGTCCCAGGACTGTCTCTGGGGACTCATCTCGTGCTTGTTTGGCTGTGTTTTGTGCCTTGTTTTGGCTGATCTCAGGTGATCTTCCTTCTCACATTAATACTGTGTACACAGATCATTAGTAATTGCATAGAATGATCATGAATGATCATAGAATCACAAAGTGATTAGGATTGGAAAGGTCTTCCAGCCTTAAGGCTATAAATTTTGGTTTTGGATATCTCCAGAGGATTCAGATGTCTGCCCTAGAGCAGGCTGGAGAGAGCCCACACTACAGTCTGCCTTCCATAGGGACAGTACACAGGGGTACCTTCGGCACCAGTGCTCATGTCCTTCTACAGATGGTACTGGGGGGGATGGCCAGTGAGTCACCTTGTAGTGAACGACTCGCCATTTTCCACTCCTTGCAAGGTTATGCAGAGGATGTTGTGACTACAGCACACCCTTCTGTCTTTGGGGAGAAGAAGGCCCAGCTCATGATGTCCCTACTTACCCAATTTGCTCTCCAGCTCAGCCATCTCTTCTCTGAAGTGCTGGCGGTCATGCTGCATGGGTGCCTGCAGGCTCTCCAAAGATCCCTGCAGAGCTTGAACTTCTTGGGAGACCTTCTGGATACTGGAATTCAAGATTCTATCGTGTACCTCTGAAGAAGGTGCTGCACGGTTCCCTGCTTCCGCATGGCTCTGTGAAGGGGCCAGTTTCTCTCTCACCATCCTCTCCAACTTCTCCTGAATGATTTCCAGGTACGTTGTATTGTTTCTCTCCACTGCCTTTCCTGAGAATGAAATGAGGTGTCACTTGGCTATCCTTCCTTCATGTAAGACTATTTCTCACCAATGGGGAGGTTCTCCTTTCCAGGTATACTAAAAATAGCCTCTCTCTCACTTGAGCACCAAAAAAGGAGCTACATCGTCAGATCACTGTAGTATGAAACAGGTCACTTATGAAGTGGTCTTTGCCAGGGACCCAGCAGTGTTGTACCGAATGCACTAGTGGGAGGGGGGAAAGCACACAGAAGGGTGTGATGGGGAACTCATTACCTTATGGAAGAGCCATAGGGCTTCCCAAAAGGCGCAATTCAGACTCTTTCCCTTTGGAACCCCAGGTCATCTATGTCCACTACTTAGGCTTGGCCAAGTCCTATTGCCCTTCTCTCAGAGTACTCTCCATCTCCCAGGACCCAAGGCTACAGGCAATGGGTAAGAAAGGGCAGCATAACACAGCACAGTGTCTACTTTTTTTTTTTTTTTCGTTGCAATTCTTTGTGTAGGCTTTTCTGGCTGTAGGAAGGATTTAGTTAGAGCAGAGGGTCTGCTGTCCTGCTTGAATGTGCCACAAAGGCAAGGCAGTCCAGACTGTGTCTGGAAATCAGCTTGTTCCCCTTCTCCCCAAGGTTTGCTTGGCTCATGAGGAAGAAAACGCCATTGTCCCTGAGGTAGGTGACAAAAGAAAGGGAGAAAGAACAGCAGGATATGTTGGCAAATATGCCTGGTGTCAGAGGGAGACATCTGCCCTTATAGCAGGCTGGCAGACAGCCCACACAATGACGGCTCTTTCACAGGGAGAGGATGGAGAGGTAGCTTGGGCACCAGTGCTCATGTCCTCCTCTGGAGATGGCACTGGGGGGGATAGCCAAGGAGCCACCATGTAGAGAAGGACTCACCATTCTGCACTCCTTGCAAGGTCCTGCAGAGGATGTTGTGGCTGTAGCACACCCTTCTGTCTTTGGGGAGACGAGGCCCAGATCATGCTGTCCCTACTTACCCAATTTGCTCTCCAGCTCAGCCATCTCTTCTCTGGAGTGCTGGCGGTCATGATGCATGGATGCCTGCGGGTTCTCCAAAGGTCTGTGCAGAGCTTGAACTTCTTGAGAGACGTTCTGGATACTGGAATTGAAGATTCTAATGTCTACCTCTGGAGGAGGCACTTCACAGTTCACTGCTTCCACATGGCTCTGTGAAGGGGCCAGTTTCTCTCTCACCATCCTCTCCAACTTCTCCTGAATGATTTCCAGGTACGCTGTATTGTTTCTCTCCACTGCCTTTCCTGATAATGAAATGAGGTGTCACTGGGCTGTCCTTCCTTCGCGTAAGACAGTGTCTCACCATTGGGGAGGTTCTCCTTTCCAGGTATACTAAAAATAGCCTCTCTCTCACTTGAGCACCAAAAAAAGAGCTACGTTGTGCTGCCGTACCCTCATATCTAGTAGTCTTAGGAGTTGGAGGAGGTGAAGGAAGAGGAGAAGGCAAAGGAAGGGGAGAAGGAAGAGAAGGACAACGGGGAGAAGGAGGAGGAAGATCAGGAGAAGTGATGTTGCTAGGACTGTGAGATTCTTGGAAGGGCAGGGCATTTCTTCAGTACTCTTCCCAAACACCATGAAACTAAAGTTTGAGTACTTGTACAAGGCTCCCCAACAAACCGTTTTGCCGAGTGACTACTGCTCTCCCCTTTTTGCTGTGCAGGAGAGACACTTGCCTTCAGGTAGAAGCTTGGGCTTGATCCTGAGCTAAGGAGACTCACCCCCAAAACCAACCTTTCTTTCATTTGCATGGAGGAAAAGCCAAATGACTCTCTTCACAACAGGGCTTGAGGGCTGTTTTGCTGGGGAGAGCTGGGCGTTCAGGTTACTCCTGATGGACATCCCCGAAGAAGGTAACACACACCTTCAAAGTCATACTGCTGTCTTCCTCACAGCCTAATTGCTTGCTCCTCCCTGCAAGCAACCCTGAACCCATCTCTGCTCTAAAATAGACTTAGTGACCGAGACCATTTTCACCTGCATGTGGAGGAGTTCCATTGCTTGTGGCTAAGATTCTGGCCCTTCTTTCCCTGCAATGTCCTCTGAGAACTGTCCCAGGACTGTCTCTGGGGACTCACCTCGTGCTTGTTTGGCTGTGTTTTGTGCCTTGTTTTGGCTGATCTCAGGTGATCTTCCTTCTCACATTAATACTGTGTACACAGATCATTAGTAATTGCATACCAGGCCATTTCAGGCCCCTCATCTTTTCCAGGGGCTCTTAGTTGATTGACAGTTCCCAGCTCCACAGGGGTATCAGAACGTTGTTTCTGGGCACCAAGAAATAAAGTGGCAATGACGCCTGCAGCTTGGGACTGATACATGAGTGTGAACATTGTTGGGTGAGCAAAGATGGAGACACATAGGCAGCCTTAGCAATAAGGCTAGAGCAAAGCCTGCCAGAGCAGACAATCTGAATGTGAGTGTTCTTAGTGCAGGATGATGCAATAGGCAATTGCAGCAGAAGAGAGACACTTGAACTTCACAGGGGAGAAGGGGAGAAAGATTTCATGAAGTCCCCTTCTTCCCAGTGACATAACTTTACTGCTTAGTTGCTTTTGCTGTGTTGCCTTGTTGCAAAAAAGATCTACCCTTTGATGCTCTTCTTGCTCAAGCAAGGACTTGATCAAGAAAGATGTCTTTTTGTGGCTGTGAAACACAGGCAGCAGAGGGGAATGACAGACATTTTAGTGAGAGCCAAGATGAGCGTTACTTACGTCTTCCCTGGGCTTCTGGCCCTCTTTCCCCATTGGTCTGCTGTGAAGAGACACTGGGGACACCTGCAGAGGAGTCCACCCTTCTTTCTTGTATTGGGGAAAGTCCTCCTTTATGGTTGACATGTGGCCCTGCTTCTGAAGTGATGTCCTTTGCATGGCATCTCTGAGCTATCTTGGGTGACTGTCCTCCTCCCAGCTTTGCTGTGAATTGTGTTTTGTTTTGGCTGGTGTCTGCAAAAAGCAAGGCCAAGCACTCTCGTAAGTCCTTAGCCACAGCCACCTGCTGTGCAGCACCTTTTTTGGTGGCCCCAGAAGGTACCCTACCACAGAGGGCATGGCCTATGGCAGGCGTTCCCTGCAGAGGTGATTGTTGTTCATTCTCAGCATGGGAAGACCATTTTTTCCCTTGTGGGGCAAAAGGGCAGGGGAAGAGTGTGACTGGCCCGCTTCAGTTTCTACGTTCAGCTTGTACATCTGAGCCTTCCATTGGAAATGGAGAGCAGTGCAGTGCAGCAGAGCATAACCAGCCTGACACCAAAGATGCGTCTTACTGAAGAGATGAAGTCCAGCATCATGTAGGCTATGTTTTCTGCTATTGGCAATTCAGGACAGCTGTGGGTATCCACCTGAGGGGGACAGGGCTCCAATGGCCACATTTTCCTCTGGTATAGAAATTCCCGCTCTAAAGTACCCACCTTGAGGCAAGATACTCTTCCAATTGAAATGAGATCCAGAATACTCACGCAGACGCTCGTAGCGTTTTACTTTTTCTTTGACACTATGGAATTGATGCTCCTGCCCATCTGGACCTTATGTCACATAGGAAGACAAAAGGGAAGACAAAAGAAGAAACTTCATCAGGTTGTTTCCCTTTCCCTCCCGTCCTGTATAAAGGTCTTTTGCCTTCAAAAAACTCAAGGTTTTGCTCCCAGACTGGACACTGCTCCTTATCCTACCCAAACCACCTTCAAATGTTCTCCTAAGTCCCTAGTGAGATATACAGCTTTACCTGTCCTTATCCATGGGGAGAGTCACTTCCTCAGCCTTCTCCTCACCTCATTGCAACCCACCAGTTGTCTGCTCAAATCCCTCCCTTCTTCATGCCACCCTCATGAGAGCCTTCCACCATGCACTTGTTTGTTCCCAAAGAACTCATATGAATGTTTCTAGGCTTGGAAGTATCTTGTCTGTGCCTCTTTCCTCTCATGACCTGCATAGCTCTGCACTCAACCAAACGGGATCCCTGGCAGGCAAGCTGACAGCAGGAATGTTGGGAGAGTTCTAGCAAAAGGTGTGTGGGGGTGTGCACTTTATGCCTAGATTCCAGGTGCATTTTTTACGGTGAAGAGAGGAAGGCAAGATATTGCTCCCTTTTCCATGAGTGATGAAGCACTTAGAATCATAGAATCATTGTGGTTGTAAAATAAAGTCACATTGAACACAAGTCACAAGTGAACATTGTCAGGGATGGTGACTCCACCACCTTCCCGGGCAGCCTGTTCCAATGCTTCACCACTCTTTCTGTGTAGAACTTTTTCTACATATATAACCTGAACCTCCCCTAGCACAACTTGAGACTATTTCCTCTTGTCCTATTGGTAGCTATTTTGGAGAAATACTTTGGAGAAGAGACCTTCTTTCCAGTAGTTGTACAGAGCAATAAGGTCTCTGCTGAGTCTCCTCTTCTCCAGACTAAATAATCCCAGCTCCCTCCGCTCTTCATAAGATCTGTCCTCCAGCTCCTTGACCAACTTCGTTGTCCATCTCTGGACACACTCCAGAGCCTCAATGTCTTTCTTGTAGTGAGGGGACCCAAACTGAACACAGTATTTGAGGTGCAGCCTCACCAGTGCCATGTACAGGGGGATGATCATTTCCCTGGTCCTGCTGGCTACACTGTTCCTGATACAAGTGTGACAAATGTGCTCCTTCCCCAGCTCATCCTGACTTCTCACACATAGCCCTATTCAAGTGTTAACTGCCACATTATCTGATCCTGGTAGTTGCCTCCCTGAATTCTTCCCCCACTCAGACATTAACTATCAATAACAGTCCTGATGGCTGCATCCTCATGGGGAAATAAGGCTAATTGTGAGTACACCAGCCAACAGTCATTTCTGAATTGAGAGAATGACTGTAAGTCAGTCATCTTATCCCACAAATATGGGGTCAGCCCAAGAGCCCATTGAGCTGTCTTCGCATGGCAGCGGGCTGCACACCAGGATCTCCCCATGAGCAGGGATGCCTCTCAAGGATACTCCTAAGGGCTGAGAGATCCTTCCCACTACAGATTTGTGATAAGTGACTATAGCACGCTTCTCTTTCTGAAATTGTAAACTTTACTTTGTAACTGTGCACAAATCGCTTAGTCATAAACTACTGACCATGTCTGGGTCTAGGTTTGGATCCAGTTGCACCCAGACTCCTCTCATGAGTTTGGAAAGCAAGTGGGTCCAGTCTGAAGGGTGGTCCAGTCAAGGGTGTCCTTGATTCTGTATGTATCTTGAACCTCCATGCAGTAAATAAGTGACCTTGCCATAGAATCTCACAAGACCATTGTCATCATCAATAAAACCTATTGTTATTTCTTTCCCACTAGTGAAGTGCCTTGAATCACTCACCCCCACCACCACTCATTCCGTGATAACAAGTCAGGAGGCCATTGATCTTCTTGGCTCCCTTGGCACACAGCTGGTTCATGTTCAGTCGCCTGTTGACCAACACCCCCAGATCCTTTTCTACCACACAGCTCTCCAGCCACTCTGCCCCAAGCCAGTAGCACTGCATGGGGTTGTTGTGACCAAAGTGCAGGACCTAGCACTTGGCCTTGTTGAACCTCACGCAGTTGGCCACAGCCCACTGATCCAGTCTGTCCAGATCTTCCCTACCCTCAAGCAGATCTACTCTTCCTCTCAGCTTGGTGTCATTTACAAATTTGATGAGGGCGCACACAATCTCCTCATCCAGATCACTGACAAAGATATTAAAGAGGACTGTCCCCAACACTGACCTGTGGGAAACAGGAAACACCACTCGTGACTGCTCTCCAGCTGCATTTAACTCCATTCAGCACCACTCTCTGGGCCCGGCCATCCAGCCAGTTTTTCACCCAGGGAAGAGTACACCTGTGTAAGCCATGAGCTGCCAACTTCTGCAGGAGAAGGCAGTGGGAGACTGTGTCCAAGGCCGTACTGAAGTCAAAGCAGACCACGTCCAAAAGACCATTTCTTTCAGTCTCATCAGAATGATGAGGAGAGAAGGTGTGTAACACAGGGGAAATGGGCAGAACGGACCCCAGGATGTAGAGGCAGCACTGCTGATACATGTCCTCTGTCAGCATTATTTACCTCTTCCCGGCTTTCCTGTTTGCCCTGTTTGGATGCTCTGGGAAGTACTGGCCTGATTTCTACCGAAATGGTGGCAGTGATATTTGACTAGGCCTGCAGATTTGTCTGATGGGGCAGTAGAGGTAGACATAAAAGATAAATGGAGCCATTACTTTTGTGAGTGGAAAGTTCTTTCTTATGCGACACTGGTGACATGTTAAATTTTTGGCTGGTGGGGCTTCAGGTTGCCTCGGATGTACATCTCTTAAGAAGGTAGCATTCATTCTGAAGGCTATGTTGTGGAGAGTAGAGGGAAGGAGGTTTTTGTAGACTAAAAAGGGACAACACATAAGAGAAGGAGGACTCATTTCTGACCCTCAATCCATGGACTAGTTACCTTCCATAACCTCCTGATTCAGTCATTATAGAATATCTACTCTCATTCTAAGGCCAACAAAGGCAGACACTCCACTCTTACCACATTGCTGAGACATGTCCTCAGGTGTTCTGCTTTCCTTGGCTTTTCTCTCCGAGCTCGGTCTGCAATGCAAGGCCAAATGTTAGCACTGTCGTAGGAGTGATGTTTCCTTCTGGCTCACTGGCTCGTAACACAGAGTACAAACCAGGCCCACTTCTCCCAATAGGAGTTGTCTTGTGTATACCCAAGTAAGGAATGGAAGACAATGAGTACAGTGCAATCCAATGGATTTAGGATTGGCCACTCTCCTATCATGAGCGACACCTTGGCTCCAGTGTAGTTAACTCCCTGCCATAAAAAGTGTGTTTATGCCTCTGTGTGCGTGCATCTCTGTTAATGTGGGGAGGCATTTCAAAAGAATGTTCCCAATGCCTCAGCTTTGGAAAGAAATCTAGTCCCAGAAGGCAATCCAATCCCAGAGTAGATGCTTAAGAAACTTCACAGGATGGCACAATGTGAATGTGCCATGTGTGCATGGAAGCAAACACTTCAGGGCATATCAATGAAAAGGCAGCTCTAAAAGTGCTTCAAGTGTGCTGAAGAACAACTCTGGGAAGAGTGGCGAGGGCTGAGCAGAAAGGAGCAGTCAAGGAAGTCACATTAACCACAGGGAAAAAGAGAAAGAATGAAGAGAGGCCTCCAAAAACCTGTATCTGACTCAAGATGGTCTAAGCACATCTTTGCTGGCTACATGCAAACAAGAAGGTGAAGGTAGACATGTGTAGATCACCTCAACCTAGGACGCTGATCTGCCAACGGTGTGCAAGGATGGAGGTAGTGCCGCTCCTTGAGTTTTGGGATTGAATTCCAACTAGAACCTCTACCCCAGAGTGAAGAGAAGCATGTGCTGGCATGTGATGTGCCACTCTCCACTATGACTGAATTTCTTTTGTCCATGATGTGTCTCCTAACAAATTGATCTTGTGAAGTAATAGCAGGGGAAACAAAAGTAACTACACATCTCCAGGATGATTTTTACTTGCAGCAGAATGAGATGGAGCTATGAATCCCAAAGAATGAAAGGCAATAGAGGGAGAAATGCAAATACATACCTTAGGAGAAGGCACTTGCCATCCTGTCTGTCCAGAGCAGAGCTGCGTCTCACTCGCAGCACAGAACTATGAGCAGGCAGTGTTCAGGGTCATTGGACTTTACTCAGTTCCAGGAAACAGTGCTGCACATGAAAGACGAGGCTGAGCCTTTAGTACACCACTGTTCCCTGACTGGCTGAAGGATTTGTAGCATTCTGGGAGTGTCCTGGAAATAATTTCTGTTCCCAGAAATCACACTTGCTTTTCCCCTCCTTCTTGATGGAGTGAAAGGCAGGCACAGATTAGAGCTTTGTGCAATCCTGAGAGCAGTGATTAGGGAGGAGCAAGGCTCTGCTCTGCAAGTGAAGGGCAGTTGGGTGCTGAGCATGATATCAGGGCAGGCAGAGGCAGTGGCTGCATGAAGATGATCAGACTGGGACATCAAGCAAAGGTTTGTGGGTGTAATTGAGCAAGGAACATGATCTGATGCTGGCACATCTCCAATCAAGGGTGAGGACCTGTGCTGCAAGGCAGTTGAAGAGTGAAGCAATGCAAGCTCATGGAGGCTGCTCCTCTCTTTTGTGTAAGTGGTCCAAAGTGGGTGAAGCCTCTCAAGCAGCTGTCTCTGCAGAGTAAGCTGAACCCCAGGAAGCAGAGCTTGTGCTTGATTGAGTTGGTGCATTAACTGTGTGATTCTCCCAAGGGGAGAATGGATGTGTGTGTGACTGATTGTATGTGCAGGGCCTCACATTTTGACATTGGACTGTAGCTGGAAAGCTGTGGCTTATGCATAAGCTACAGTTGGGTGAAAATTATGTCAGCTGACATCCTGACTGGTCTGGAGTGTACCTAATGATTGCTTCTTGAGCTGGGGAAGCATCAGGTGACTGGTACATTTCTTCTTTCCCTTCTGTGAAGAAAAGATAGAGCAGCTTAAATCTGGTGTATATGTGGTTTTGCTGCACTGTGTAGTGAAAGCAGTTAATGTTGGTGTATTTGAGGTAGACTCCCTCCTTTTCTTTGGAAGGTTTTGTATTGAGGAATGATCCTGTTAAACCTGAGACTGTGACCATTGGTGGGCACATGAGTGAGGCATCTAAAGATGTTGTTCCTGATCAAAGTGGGTTTCAGCAAGGATTCACCAAGGGGCAGTTATGTTTAACCAACCTGATAGCCTTGTATGATGGGATAACTGGATGGATGGATGAGGGGAGAGCAGTGAATGTTGTCTCTCTTGCTTCAGCAAGGCTTTCGACATTGTCTCCTATAACATCCTCAGCTCAGGAAGTGTGGGTTAGATGAGTGGACAGTGAAGTGGATCGAGAACTGGTTGGATGGCAGAGCCCAAAGGGTGGTGATCAATGAGGCCAAGTGTAGTTAGAGGCCTGTGGCCAGTGGTGTCCCGCAGGGGTCAGTACTGGGTCCAGTGCTGTTCAACTGGTTTATGAATGACTTGGATGAGGGACTGAGTGCACCCTGGGCAAGTTTGCAGATGATAGCAAACGAGGTGGAATGACTGACAGCCCAAAGGGCTGTTCTGCCCTTCAGAGGGACCTGGACAGGTTGGAGAGCTGGGCAGAGAGGAACCTCATGAGATTCAACAATGACGAGTCGAAGATCCTGCACCTGGGGAGGAATAACCCCAGGCACCAGTACAGATTAGGGGTTGACCTGCTGGAAAGCTTGTCTGTGGAGAGGGATTTGAGAGCTGTGGTAGCCCTCTGGTAGCACCATGAGGCAGCAATGTGCCCCTTGTGGCTAAGAAGGCCAATAAGATCCTGGCCTGCATTAGGAGGAGTGTTGCCAGCAGGTTGATGGAAGATGATCCTGCCCTTCTACTCAGCTCTGGTGAGGCCGCACCTGAAGTATTGTGTGCAGTTCTGGGCTCCCCAATAGAAGAGCTATGTGGAACTTCTAAAGAGGCTTCAGCATAGAGCGACAAAGATGATTAAGGGACTAGATGATCTCTAGGGGTTCCTTCCAACCTCCACCATTCTGTGGGTCTGTGATTCTGTTATCTGTAATGATCATTTCTGAACTGCCACCTCCTGCTTTTGACAATAGTCTCTCTTATCTTGGTACATAGGAGGCACAGAGTCAGTAAATATGGGCCTCTGGCTATCCTGAAATGGTTCCGGCCATCAACTCGTAGAGGTTAGGAATTCTATAATTGCCCACCTGTAGCTGCTGCCCAAGGATCTGCTTCTGCAGAGGAATTCTCTCCAGCACCATCCTCAGCAGAGGATGAGTTACCTGCTGGAGCTATTGCCTCTTCTGGTGCACTCTGGAAGGATTCCACATAACTGAGCAAAGGAATTACGGTGGTTATGCTTGCCTAATTTCAGGAATGGGACCCAGCAGTATTTTCAGACACAAAATGCATCCACAGAGTCTGAGGACTAAATGCAAAGGAGTAAATGTGAAGTTCACAGGAGAGCGAACTGAATTATGAGCTTCAATTCCTAAGCAAGAGTGAAACCCAGCTCATCCCAGAGGATGCAGCTTTGAAAAAGAGACACAAACCAGAGACACTACTCTTTTGGCAACTGGTGAGAAGACATTTCAGTGTCCCAGAGCAGGGGTCTTGGAAGCTACCATATAGAGCAGAGAGATGCCTTACTCCCCTCTGAAAAACTGTAGGAAAGGTAGTATATTAAACATGAAGGGCCCTGCAGCAACCACAAGGGTTGCCTGGAAGAGTAAAAAGCACATCTGTCCCTCAAAATTGCATCTCTAAATCTTCCATTTGGATATGTCTGCCAGAGGCTTTTTTTTTAATGTAGTAACTTAGAAGAGAGGATAATTTCTCTAGGAACCACCAATAGAGTATTTTTGGTAGAATACAGGAACACTTGGGTACTCAAGGATCTCAGGGGGAAGATCAAGGCAGGTTTCAAAGTTCAATCTCAGGTACTTGCTTGAAAGGCAGAATTTAGAGCTGAGTGGGCCTAGAGACAGTGAGTCACTATAGAGAGGGAAACATTGTGGTAGGCCAATCCTGCCTCCTTTACAAATATAAACTGATCTCTTTGTGCATTAAAAATATAATCAAGTTTTGAGCAAGACTGTCACAAGAGTCCTTCAGTATTGAAACAGAGCTGAAAGGTATTCAGGTGTAAATAAAGTACCTTGACCATGCAAGGATATGACCATGTAAGGATATGCACAGGGATATATTTCAGTTACGACAGAGTCAGAGAGAATTAAATGGTTGACTTTAGTTTAATGACACAAAACTTCCAAAGATTACAGGAAAAATCTTTCTCTATGAAAATAAATTTTAAAAAAATGATATTTTTCATCAGCCATTTACTGCGTACAGGTTAGGCATATACTGGGGGCTCCATAAGAGTACACTATTCATCATTCATCAAATCGCTGGACTATTTTCAGGGGGTGAGCGTCATGCTTAGCAGAAATGGAGCCTGTTGAGAAGAAGGGAAAGAACTTCCCTTTGTGGCTGTTGTCCCCACCAAGGGAGAAAGTGTACACAACTGTTTCCTTCTGGACATTAAAGAATGACAACTTCTTGGCTGTGGTGTCCAGGAAGATCCCAATCCTTGTGAGTTTCCCACTCACAGCCAAGCGGATCCAAGGCTCTGTGCGGGCCCAATAGTCTCGCCCATCCACTAACCCTATGACCCAGAAACCCTTCTGTGGGGACAGAGTAAGTGTGCCTTTGAGAGTCACAGGCTCCCGGGCAATGCCCACTTCCCAGTTCTTTTTCTCTCCAACATCGACTTCCCAATAGCGTTTCCCAGATGTGTATCCTTCTTTTGCCAAAACAAAGAGGTGGGAGTCAAATCTCTTCTCTGTCCTGGGCACATTTCTGATTTTCCCAGTATCTTCCACACTCTTGCCATCTTGAGACACTTTCAGCCTTGGATGAGCCGTGTCAGCATCCAGGGTGACATCAACTGCAACAATCAAGCAATTCCTTAATTAGCAAAAGTCATGAGGTCTGCAGAAGCCAGAGGCTTTTTTTGCTTTTACTTAGTAGGAAAAAAAAAAAGAGGAAAAGGAGAGAATCATGCCAGAGTTTTTTGTCATGAAACCATAGTTTCTATGAAACCATAGGAAGTACAATAGAACAAAAAAAGGAGAGACCATTGGCAAGACATTTATCTCTTCAGGCAGATGCAAGCCACCTGGGAATCAATGCAGATACTCATATCCATAATTCATAACATCATAGAATGCTAAAATTTGGACGGGACCTCTAGAGGTCATCTAGTCCAACCCCTCTGCACACGCAGGGGCAGCTGGAGCACGTGGCACAGGACTGCGTCCAAGCACGTTTTGAAGATCTCCAGAGAAGCAGACTCCACAACCTCTCTTGGCAACTTGTTCCTCTTGGCAACCTGTTCCAATAATTGTCCATAAGAAAGATGAAAACACAGATTCAAGATTTGCAGCATGTTTGCAAAAAAGCTCATAACCTGGAAAAGAAGCTAGCATGAATGATGTTCGTGGGAATCAGAATTCTGTATATGCTGATATAAATGGTGTATGAGAAGATTTCCAGGTTGTAGGTCATGGTACAAACAGAACAGTCATAGGGAACCTGAAAAAAGCATTCAAGATCCTGCCGAAGTGGTGAGTTCTCCTGTCTACCTGCCCAATACCAATGTGACCAAATATTGAAATGACTGAGCTGTGAAGCTCATGACTTCATTTGAATTTTGTTTGCAATAATGCCATAACCCTACCTGCTCAAATGATTTCTCTCTTTCTTTCAATGTGACCTGCTAGGCTGCAATGGGTATAGAATGAGCAATGATCTCCCCTAGCTCAGATCTCTGATCTAAAGCTAAAGTAGTTGCCCATCTAGAGGAGAAAGATCAAGACTGGATATTTATGCAAAAATTCCCAAGAGTCTAAAAACAGAATGGGAGACAGGCTGAAATAGCTAACTCAGGAAACTCCCTGTCCTTTGCTAAAGAGAGCAAGAGTTCTGGCCATGCTTGAATAAGAAAAAAAGTGATCAAACTATGATTATTGTTCTCTGAATTGATTGGACAGCGTGTGTTTTCCAGAGCTGCATGTAATCTCTAAGGACTCACACTCACCATATGTTTTATACTTACCTGAGTAATGCTGCATTTTGGCAAACTCTGTGGGGAAAAGAATAAAGCAGGCAATGAGTAGATCCGTCAAGGAGTCCTGTTCTCAATTGCATTAACAAACAACCCGTCCCATACAGCCTGTCCATAGAGACTGTGCTCTTCTGCAGAAATGTGTTTGTTCCATAAGCAGGTAAGAACATTAAAAGCTTTGAATATCTCCAGAGGACATTCCACAACCTCTCTGGGGAACCTGTTCCAGTGCTCTGTTCCAGTCACCGGCAAGAAATATTTTTCTTCATATTCAGACGGAACTTCCTGTGTTTCAGTTTGTGGCCATTGCCTCTTATCACTAGGCACCACTTAAAAAGTCTGGATCCATCCTTTTGATACCCTCCCTATAGGAATTTGTATACATCGATGGAATCTCCTCTAAGCTTTCTCTTTTCCACACTGAACAGGCCCAAACAGCTCAGCCTCTCCCCGTAGCAGAGATGGTCCAATCCCATAATCATCTTTGTAGTACCATACTGGACTCTCTGCAATAGCTCCATGTCCCATGGCTTGGTCTTTTAGCATAGTCTCTAACCCATCCTAAATTGGAGGAATGTCTGAAGAGAAGAGGTCATGGTGAATACTGTGAGAGTGGGGATGAGCTATGCAGGCTCTGACAAATATCTGACACTGCAAATGAATGTGGTTTCTGTTTCTGGGGGAGGGATGGAACCCACGGACTAGCTGTTGGGGAAAACGAACCAGGACGAAACTGGCGAGACAACATAAAATTTTGTACCGTATTTAGAGCTAGTGGAGAGCCACAGGGAGGAGATGGAGAAGGAGCTTGAGCACCTCCGTTCACCTCCTCCTCTTGGAGATGGCAGTGGGGAGGAAGGCCAAGGAGCCACCCTGTAGACAAGGGCTTGTGATTCTCCGCTGCTTGCAAGGTCACGCAGAGCAGCAGCTCAGAGGTTGTTTTCATAGCACACCTGACTGTCTCTGGGGAGTTGAAGGCCCAGCTTATGATTTCTCTGCTCACCTAGTTTGCTCTGCAGCTCGGCCATTCTGTTGTCAGTCGTGTACTCCTGGACTGCATTCTTCTCTCTGAGGTACAAGAAATCCAGCTCTGCTGTGGCGTGCTGGTGGTCATGCTGCAGGGATGCCTGCATGCTCTCCAAAGATCTCTGCACAGCTTGAACTTCTTGGGAGAGTTTCTGGAAGGCGGAGGTGCTGATTTCTTCCTTTGAAGCAGGTGATGAATGGTTAGCTGCCTCCACATGTCTCTGTAAAGTGGCCAGTTTCTCAGTCAGAATACACTCCAGCTTGTAAATGGTTTCCAGGGTCATTGTGGTGTTTCTTTCCAGTGCCTTTCCTGAGGAAGAAGAGAGGTATCATTGGGACTCTGAGGTGCCCTTCCTTAATGTAGGGCCACATCTCTCTAATGGGGAGGGTCTCTTTTCCAGGCATAGTAAAAATAACTCCTCTCTCACTTGAGCAGCTCAAAGAAATTAATTCATAGGATTTTTGCAGTATTGCATGGGCAGAAATGTGTTTGTTCTCTAAGTAGGAAAGCACACTAGAATCTCCTCTGTTATCCTGCAAAGGGGGACAGTCCGCGGGACACAGGATGGTTTTTTCTTCTACTACGGTCTTGAACTAAACCCGAAACCAAGGGAGGAATACCTGAAGGGAAGAGGTCATGGTGAATGCCAGGACAGAAGAGATGGACTGTGCAGCCTCCCAGATCTTCCAACACTGTAAACAATGTTTGTTTGTGTTACTGGTGGGGAGGGAATGCACTGAATATGTGTTACTGGTGGGAAGGCAATGCACTGACTAACTGCTTGGTAGGACAAAGAAGGATGAAAGTGGTAATATGCATTTTCAAGACTGTGTGCCTTACAAAGCATCCTGATTGGATGCAAAATAAGGCAAGTTGAAAAGGCAGTGAAAGGACAGGAGGTGTTAGAAAGTAGACTGTGAAAATCTAATATAGAGACAGGCTGGAAATTGTTAAAAATTTGATTCCTAAACACATTGTTTAGATTTGGGGACAGTCAGCTCTGTCAGAATCTGTGTGTTCCACTTCCCTACAAAAGAGTATCCCAGCAAAGAAGTTATCAGCTCATGGGCACATTTAAAAGAGGAATAAGATTTGGGCCAGACTTTGAATCCTGTTATCAAAGTTGTCAAAGGACTAAGAAAGGTGTAAAGTATCTCACAGGTGCAGGACAAATCATGGCAAAATAGCATGGATGGGAGAAACGTCCTTGCTTGTGTCCTCTACTTTTGTTTGGCATGATCATTACCTGAGATGAGTTCCCTACAGAAGGCCATTGTCGCTGTGGGAGGTGATCAGAGAAGGGAGTAAAGGAAGTAGGAGGTGTTGGAGGACATTCCTGAGTTCAGAGGCACATATCTGTCCTATAGCAGGCTATATCAGCTACCTCCTCCCATAGGCATTGCTACCTCCTAGAGTCCAAGGGCCTCTGCACTGGCCAAGAAAAAGCAGATAACTTACCACGTCCATATTTTTCCCTGGATTTCTTTGTCTTGATTTTGCTGGCTGAGGGAAAGATGGAGAAAGAGCACAGGCCCTGTCATGCTGCCTGAATGTGCCACAAAGGGATGCCAGTCCAGCCAGGGACTAGAAATCGCCTTGTTCCCCTGCTGCACGAGGATTGCTAAGTCTTTGAGGGAGAATACCTGCTGTCCCTGCTGAAGATGACCAGAGAAAGGGAGAGAAGGAAGCAGGATATTTTGGGGACATGGCTGAGCTCAGAGGGAGACGTCTGCCCTATGGTGTCCATGCTACAGATTACCTTCCATGGAGAAGGGATGAAGAGGGCGCTTGGGCGCCTGTTCTCACCTACTTCTCCTGAAGATGGCAAAGGGGAGGAATGGCCAAGGAGACACCGTGTAGAGAAGGACTTATCATTTTCCATTGCTTGTGAGAACATACAGAGAAGCAGCTCAGAGCATGTTGTGGCTATAGTGCGCCCTTCTGTCTTTGGGGAGATGAAGGCCCCGCTCACAATATCCATACTCACCTAGCTTTTTCTCCAGCTCTGCCAAGTAACTGTTGGACCAGGACCCCTGGTCCGCTTTCTCCACTTTGAACATTATGCCCTGCAGCTCTGCTGCAAAGTGCTGGTGGTAATGCTGCATGGATGCCTGCATGCTCTCCAAAGATCTCTGCACAGCTCGAACTTCTTGGGAGATGTTCTGGAGGGTTGGAGTGGAAGTGCTGGTGGCTTCCTGTGGAGCAAGTGCTGCAATGTTGGCTGCTTCCCCATGTCTCTGGAAGGGGGCCAGTTTCTCACTCAGGATCCTTTCCACCTTCTCCTGAATGACTTCCAGGGCCTTTGTAGTGGTGTTCTCCACTGCCTTTCCTTAGGAGAATAAGAGTGTCACTGGGGTGTCCTTCATTCAAGCATGACCACATCTCTCTAAAATGGAGAGTCCCCTTTCTATGATTACTAAAAATAACCCCTCTCTCACTTGAGCAGCTGCAGGACCTGCTTTATGAGATCACTGTACTGTGCAACAAGCAGATTTATGAACTGGTCCTTCCACGTGAATCAGCATTTTTTTGACCGATATGCTACTGGGAGGATGGAAAGCACACCAGGTGTGACTGGAAATACCTCTCCCTGTGGAAGAGCAGTGGGACTTCCCAAAGGCCTGGACTCAGACTCCCTCCCTTACAGCCCCAGCTCAGCTATGTTCACTTCTTAAACTTGGCCAAATCTTGCAAGGGGACAGGCAATGGACAAGGAACAACAGCATAACACAGAAGTATGTCAGCTGTTTTTTGTGCCACAAAGGCATGCTAGTCCAGTTAGTAGGTAGAAACCACCTCTTCACATGGGTTGCTTGGTGTGTGGGGAAGAATCTCTGCTCTCCATGCTGCAGGTGACCAGAGAAAGGTGAGAAGGAAGCAGAATATTCTATGGGACATGTCTGAGCTCAGAGGGAGATGACTGTCCTATAGTGGGTTGTTAGGGAGTGTAAGTTACAGACTCCCTTCAAAAGGGAGAGGATGGAGAGGGAGATGGGACACCTGTGCTCACCTCATCTGCTGGAGACAGCAGTGGGGAGGCTGGCCAAGGAGCCACCTTTTAGGGAGGGACTTGCCATTCTCCACTGTTTGCAAGAGCATGCAGAGAAGCGTCTCAGAGCGTGTTGGCTATAGCACACCCTTCTGCCTCTGGGGAGATGAAGACCCAGCTAGCCATGTCCATGCTCACCTAATTTCTTCTCCAGCTCTGTTACACTTTTCTTAAACCAGGAGACCAGGTCCTGGTCTGTTTTCTCCAGTTTGGACATTATGTCCTCAGGCAATGCTGCAGAGTGCTGGCAGTCACGCTGCATGTGCACCTTCATGATCTCCAAAGATCTCTGCAGAGATTGAACTTCTTGGGAGAGGATCTGGATGGTGGAAGTCAATGTGCTGTTTGGTTCTTCTGAAGGGGATGCTGCACGGTGATCAGCTTCCACATGGCTCTGTAAGGTGTCCAGTTTCTCACTCAGAATCCTCTCCACCTTCTCCTGAAGGGCTTCAAGGGCTCTCTCCACTGTTTCTCCTGAGGAGGAAGAAATCATCACTGGCACCCTGGGCTATCCTTACTTCAGGTGAGACCGTGTCTTTCTAATGGGGAGCATCTCCTTGTGAGGCATACTGAAAGTAATCCCTCTCTCACTTGAGTACCTCAACGGATCTGCTTCAGGAGCTCTCTGTAGTATGAAATGGGCAGATCTGTGAAGTGGTTGTTGCCAGGGAATCTTCACTGTTGTGGCAAATATGCTATAGGGAGGAAGGAAAGCACACAAGGTGTGATTGGGAAGTCTTCAACCCGTGGAAGAGCTGAGGGTCTTCCCAACATCCTGGACTCAGACTCCTTCTTTTACAGCCCTGGCCCAGCTAACTGTGTAACTCAGGCTTGGCCAGGTCCCCTTGTCCTTCCTTTTAATCAGGGACCAAAATCATAAGCAGCCAATAAAACACAGCACTATGTCTACTCATCTCTCTAGATTTCTTTGCCCTGAAGGGCATTCAGGAAGGATGGAGAAAGAAGTTACCATAAAAAAAGGGAACATGATATTTTGGGGAACATGCCTGAGCTCTGAGGCAGATATCTGACCTATATCAGGCTGGTGGAGAGCCCACAATTACAGACTGCCTTTCACAGAGGATGGATGGAGAGTGAGCTTAGGCACCTGTGCTCACCTCCTCCTCCTGGAGACTATGGCCAAGGAGCCACCTTGCAGAGATGAGTTGTGACTATAGCACACTCCTCTGTCTTTGTGGAGGGAAAGGCCCAGCTCACAGTGCTCCTGCTAACCTAGTTTTCTCTCCAGCTCGGCCAAATCGCGCTCGGTCCAGGACTCCTGAGCTGCTTTCTCCACTTTGGACATTATGCCTGTCAACTGTGCTGCAGAGGTTTGGCGGTGAAGGTACAAGGATATCTTCATGCCCTCGGAAGATCTCTTCAGAGCCAAAATTTCTTGGGATAGATGTTGGAGCGTGGAAGTCCAGCTGAGGATCCATTCTTCTGGAGGGGGTGCAGCGTAGCTTGTCACTCCCACATGGCTTTGGGAGGTTTCCAGAGTCCTTGTGTTTCTCTCCACTGCCTTTCCTATGGAGGAAGTGTGGAGGAAGAGAGGTTTTACTGACATCTTGGGCTGACCGCCTCATATCTGCCCCCTAACACACTACCAAAGGCTCCTTGGTGATTGCACAGCTCAGCAGAGGCATCTGGAAGCAGTTACTGTGCATCAGGAAATAAAGAAACAGTGATGCCTGAAACTTGAAACTGGTGTATGAGTGCAAATATTATCCGGTGAGCAAAGACAGAAACATGTGTAGCCTTGAGAGTAAAGCACAAGACTAGAGCAAAATCTGCAAGAGTAGACCACCCAAAGATGGGAGTTCCTCTTAGTGTAACACATTTTGATGGGCAATTGCAAGGAGAAGCTTGAACTTCACAGGGGAGAAGGGGAGAAAGATTTCATGAAGTCCCCTTCTTCCCAGTGACATAACTTTACTGCTTAGTTGCTTTTGCTGTGTTGCCTTGTTGCAAAAAAGATCTACCCTTTGATGCTCTTCTTGCTCAAGCAAGGACTTGATCAAGAAAGATGTCTTTTTGTGGATGTGATACACACACAGCAGAAGGGAATGGCAAACATTTTAGAGAGCCAAGGTGAGAGTTACTTACGTCTTCCCTGGGCTTCTGGCCTTCTTTCCCCATTGGTCTGTTGTGAAGAGACACTTGGGACACCTGCAGAGGAGTCCACCCTTTTTACTCGTATTGGGGAAAGTCCTCCTTTATGGTTGACATGTGGTCCTGCTTCTGAAGTGATGTCCTTCGCATGGCATCTCTGAGCTGTCTTTGGTGACTGTCCTCCTCCCAGCTTTGCTGTGAATTGTGTTTTGTTTTGGCTGTTGCCTGCAAAAAGCAAGGCCAAGCACTCTCGTAAGTCCTTAGCCACAGCCACCTGCTGTGCAGCACCTTTTTTGGTGGCCCCAGAAGGTACCCTACCGCAGAGGACAGGGCATGGCCTTTGGCAAGCGTTCCTTGCAGAGGTGATTGTTGTTCATCCTCAGCATGGGAAGACCATTTTTTTCCCTTGTGGGGCAAGAGGGCAGGGGAACAGTGTGACTGACTCGCTTCAGTTTCTACGTTCAGCTTGTACATCTGAGCCTTCCATTGGAAATGGAGAGCAGTGCAGTGCAGCAGAGCATAACCATCCTGACACCAAAAATGCGTCTTACTGAAGAGATGAATTCCAGCATCATGTAGGCTATGTTTTCTGCTATTGGTAATTCAGGGCAGCTGTGGGTATCCACCTGAGGGGCACAGGGCTCCAATGGCTGCATTTTCCTCTGGTATAGGAAATCCCACTCTAAAGTACCCACCTTGAGGGAAGATACTCTTGCAATTGAAAAGAGATCCGGAATACTCACACAGACCCTCGTAGCATTTTACTTGTTCTTTGACATTATGTACTTGATTCTTCTGCCCATCTGGACCCTATGTCACGTAGGAAGACAAAAGGGAAGACAAAAGAAGAAACTTCATCAGGTTGTTTCCCTCTTCCTCCCCTCCTGCATAAAGGGCTTTTGCCTTCAAAAAACTCAAGGTCTTTCTCCCAGAGTGGACACTGCTCCTTATCCTACCCAAACCACCTTCAAATGTTCTCCTAAGTACCTAGTGAGATATACAGTGTTGCCTGTCCTTATCCATGGGGAGAGTCACTTCCTCACCCTTCTCCTTGCCTCATTGCAACCCACCAGGTGTTTGCTCAAATCCCTCCCTTCTTCATGCCACCCTCATGAGAGCCTTCCACCATGTGCTTGTTTGTTCCCAAAGAATTCATATGAATGTTTCTAGGCTTGCAAGTATCTTGTCTGTGCCTTGGGATTTTGACATGCCTCTTTCCTCTCATAGCTCTGCACTCAACCAAACAGGAATCCTGGCAAGCAAGCTGACAGCAGGAATGTTGGGAGAGTTCTAGCAAAAGGTGTGTGGGGGTGTGCACCTTAATGTATAGATTCCAGCTGTATTTTGTAGGGTTAAGAGGAAAGCAGGATATTACTCCCTTTTCCATGAGTGATGAGGCACTTAAAATCATAGAATCGTTATGATTGCAAAAAAACATTCAAGATCATCAAGCCCAACCATAAAGCCTTCAACGCCATGCCTGCAAAACAATCTCCTTGAGTGCCTCATCTACATGTTTCTCGAACATTGTCAGGGATGGTGACTCCACCTCCCTGGGCAGCCTGTTTCAATGCTTCACCACTCTTTCTGTGTAGAACTTTTGCTAATTATCTAACCTAAACCTCCCCTAGCACAACTTGAGACTATTTCCTCTTGTCCTATTGGTAGTTATTTTGTGAGAAATTCTTTGGAGAAGAGATCAAGCCCTTCCCTTCTTTCCAGTAGCTGTAGAGAGCGATAAGGTCTCTGCTGAGTCTCCTCTTCTGCAGACTAAATAATCCCAGCTCCTTCAGCCACTCTTCATAAGATCTGTCCTCAAGCTCCTTGACCAACTTCGTTGGCTTTCTCTGCACACACTCCAGAGCCTCAATGTCTTTCTTGTAGTGAGGGGACCCAAACTGAACACAGTATTCAAGGTGCAGCCTCACCAGTGCTGCGTACAGGGGGATGATCGTTTCCCTGGTGTAGCTGTTCCTGATACAAGTGTGATGGATGTGCTCCTTCCCCAGCGCATCCTGACTTCTCACATATAACCCTATTCAAGTGTTAACTACCACATTATAACTATATGTCAATCATCTTATCCCATAAATATGGAGACAGCCCAAGAGCCCATTGAGCGCTCCTTGCGTGACAGCGGGTTGCTCACCAGGATCTCCCCTTGAGCAGGGACTCCTCTCGAGGATACTTCTCAGGGTTGAGAGATCCTTTCCACTACAGATTCGTGGTAAGTGACGGTAGCGTGCTTCTTTTTCTGAACTCATAAACTTTACTTTGTAACTGTGCACAAATCCTTTAGTCATAAATCGCTGGCCAGGTCTGGGACTTGGAATGGATCCAGTCACACCTAAACTCCTCTCAGGAGTTTGGAAAGCAAAGGGGTCCGACCTGAACCTCGTGACCCAACAGGAGGGTGTCCTTGATAATTCTGTGTGTATCTTGAACCTCCATGCAGTAAATAAGTGGTCTTGCCATAGAATTTCATGAAACCATTGTCATTATCAATAAAACCTACTATTATTTCTTTCCCATGAGTGAAGTGCATTGTGTCACTCACCCCCACCACCACTCGTTCCGTGATAACAAGCCAGGAGGCCATTGGTCTTCTCGGCTCCCTAGGAACATGACTGGTTCATGTTCAGTCACTTGTCGACCAACACCCCCAGATCCTTTTCTACCACACAGCTCTCCAGCCACTCTGCCCCAAGCCAGTAGCGCTGCATGGGGTTGTTGTGACCGAAGACAGGACCTGGCACTTGGCCTTGTTGAACCTCATACAGTTGACCTCAGCTCATTGATCCAGTCTGTCCAGATCTTCCCTACCCTCAAGCAGATCTACTCTTCCTCCCAGCTTGGTGTCATTTACAAATTTGATGAGGGCGCACTCCATCTCCTCATCCAGATCACTGACAAAGATATTAAAGAGGACCATCCCCAACACTGACCTGTGGGAAACACCACTCGTGACTGCTCTCCAGCTGCATTTGACACCATTCAGCACCACTCTCTGGGCCTGGCCATCCAGCCAGTTTTTCACCCAGTGAAGAGTACACCTGTCTAAGCCATGAGCTGCCAGCTTCTCCAAGAGAAGGCAGTGGGAGACTATGTGCAAGGCCGTAGTGAAGTCAAAGCAGACCACGTCCAAAAGACCACCGTCTTATCAGAATGATGAGCAGTGAAGGTGTGTAACACAGGGGAAATGGGCAGAATGGACCCCAGGATGTAGAGGCAGCACTGCTGATACATGTCCTCTGTCAGTATTATTTACCTCTTCCCTGGCTTTCCTCTTTGCCCTGTTTGGTTGCTCTGGGAAGTACTGGCCTCATTTCTACCGGAATGGTGGCAGTAATATTTGGCTAGACCTGCAGATTTGTCTGATGGGGTGGTAGAGGTAGGCATAAAAGATAAATGCAGCCATTACTTTTGTCAGTGGAAAGTTCTTTCTTGTGCGACACTGGTGACATGTTAGATTTTTGGCTGGTGGGGCTTCAGGTTGCCTCGGATGTACATCTCTTAAGAAGGTAGCGTTCATTCTGAAGGCTATGTTGTAAGATTGCCTCTCAGGAGAGTACAGGGAAGTAGATTTTTGTAGGCTATAAGGGACAACACATAAGAGAAGGAGGACTCATTTCTGACCCTCAATTCATGGACTAGTTGCCTTCCATATCCTCCTGGGTCCCTCCAAGGATTCAGTCATTATAGAATATCTACTCTCATGCTAGGGCCTACAGAAGGAGACACTCCATTCTTACCACGTTGCCGAGACATGTCCTCAGGTGTTCTGCTTTCCTTGGTTTTTCTCTCCGTGCTCAGTCTGCAATGCAAGGCCAAAATGTTAGCACTATCGTAGGAGTGATGTTTCCTTCTGGCATGCTGCTCACTGGCTCGCATCACAGAGTACAAACCAGGCCCACTTCTCTCAATAGGAGTTATCTTGTGTATACCCAAGTAGGGAATGGAAGACAATGAGTACAATCCAATGGACTTAGGATTGGCCACTATCCTACCATGAGTGACACGTTGACTCCAGTGTAGTTAACTCCCTGACAATTTAGTTGTGTGCAATTGTTTTCCTTAGTCCAGCTTACTCAAGGCATTTTTTGTGTCTGCAGGATGCAGAGGAAGGTATTTGGCCCAAGACACATTTTTTCCATAGGCACAGAGTAATGAAAACCTTGTCCAAGTGGAAACTTGATGAGATGATTAACTCTTGTCCTGGCTGCTGACAGCACCAAGGTTTCTTCAGACTCAGCAGTCAACAGAGTCTCTAGCCAGACATTGAGAGCAGCAGACTAAACCTGTCCTGAAGAGCATGCTGAAGGAACTTCTCTTCTGTCCTCTGTGAACATGAGAGTCTGTTCTGCCATGGCTCTTATCAGACCCTGTGGAACCCATCTCTCCAGGGATGAATTGCTGTGACAGTCTCTGTGTCCACTCTCCAAGTCAGGAAAGTGACCTCATGTCTCAAGACACTCACATTTACCTGAGGGCAGGAGTTCTGCTCAAGTCCCTTGCATGTCCTCCGCTATGATGTCCATATCTCCTCTTTACTCAGCTGAGGTGCCCTGTGCTGTCTGCTTCTAATGTAAACCCTGTAGCCATAAAAAAGTGTGTTTGTACCTCTGTGTGCATGTGTCTGTGTTAATGTGGGGAGGCATTTCAAAAGAATCTAGTCCCAGAAGGCAATCCAATCCCAGAACAGATGACTTAAGAAACATCACAGGATGGCACAATGTGAATATGCCATGTGTGCATACAAAAAAACACTTCAGGGAATAAGTATATCAACAAAAAGACAGTTACAAAAGTGCTTCAAGTGTGCTGAAGAACAGCTCTGGGAAGAACACAAAGGGCCAAGCAGAAAGGGGGAGCCAAGGAAGGCACGTTAACCACAGGGAAAAAGAGAAAGCATGAAGAGAAGCCTCCAAAACCTGTGTCTGACTCAAGATGGTCTAAGCCCCTCACTGCACATCTTTGCTGGCTTCATGCAAACAAGAAGGTGAAGCTAGACATGTGTAGATCACCCCTACCTAGGACGCTGAACTGCCCACAGTGTGCAAGGATGGAGGTAGTGCCACTCCTTGAGTTTTGGGATTTAATTCCAACTAGAACCTCTACCCCAGAGTGAAGAGAAGCATGTGCTGGCATGTGATGTGCCACTCTCCACTATGACTGAATTTCTTTTGTCCATGATGTATCTCCTAACAAATTGATCTTGTGAAGTAAGAGCAGGTGAAACCAAAGTAACTACACATCTCCAGGATGATTTTTCCTTGCAGCAGAATGAGATGGAGCTATGAATCCCAAAGAAGTAAAGGCAATAGATGGAGAAATGCAAATACATACCTTAGGAGAAGGCACTTGCCATCCTGTCTGTCCAGAGCAGAGCTGCGTCTCACTCGCAGCACAGAACTATGAGCAGGCAGTGTTCAGGGTCATTGGACTTTACTCAGTTCCAGGAAACAGTGCTGCACATGAAAGACGAGGCTGAGCCTTTAGCACACCACTGTTCCCTGACTGGCTGAAGGATTTGTAGCATTCTGGGAGTGTCCTGGAAATAATTTCTGTTCCCAGAAATCACACTTGCTTGTCCCCTCCTCCTTGATGGAGTGAACTAGAGCTGAGAGTAGTGATTAAGAAGGAGCAAGGGTCTGCTGTGCAAGTGAAGGGCAGTTGGGTGCTGAGCGTGGTATCCGGGCAGGCAGAGGCAGTGGCTGCATGAAGATGATCGGACTGCAACATCAAATATAGGTTTGTGGTTGCAGTTCAGCAGGAGACATGTCTTCAAGACAGCTCAGGCATCGATGAGGGCCTGTGCTGCAAGGCAGTTGAAGAGTGAAGCAATGCAAGCCCCTGTGGAGGCTTCTCCTGACTTTTGTGAAAGTGGTCTGAGGTGGGTTGAAGCCTCTCAAACAACTGTCTCTGCAGAGTAAGCTGAATTCCAGGAAGCGGAGCTTGTGCTCTGTGGGCTGACCTTTGCCTGCT
This sequence comes from Tinamus guttatus, assembly GCF_059628265.1. NCBI lineage: Eukaryota > Metazoa > Chordata > Aves > Tinamiformes > Tinamidae > Tinamus > Tinamus guttatus. The sequence continues at coordinate 594,555 of NW_028288673.1, forward strand.
GTGTTTTCCCAAGGCTTTTTAGCCAGGACCTCCCGGAGAGGGAGTCTGTGCATCAACTGTGTGGTTCCCCCAAGGGGAGAATGGATGTGTATGTGAATGACTGTATGTTCATGGCTTCACATTTCAACAGTGGATTGTATCTGGAAAGCCATGACTTATGTGCAAGCTACAGTTCCTACAGTTCCTAATCCTGATTGGGCTGCAGCGTGCCTATGATAAAGATGACACAAAACTAGATGGAGTGGCCAACACTCCAGAGGGCTGCTCTGCCATTCAGGGGGACCTGCACAGGCAGGAGAGTTGTGTGGAGAGGAACCTCTTGAGGTTCAACAAGGACAAGTACAGGGTCCTGTACCTGAGGAGGAAAAACACCAAACACTGGTACAGATTAGGGACTGACCTGCTAAAAAGCAGCTCTATGGAGAAGAGCTGAGAGTTCTGGTTGACAAGAAGTTAACCATGAGGCAGCAATGTGCCCTTGTGGCCAAGAAGGCCAATGGGATCCTGGCTGCATCAGGAAGAGTGTTGCCAACAGGTCAAGGGAGGGGATCCCCCACCTTTCCTCAGCTCTGGTGAGGCTGCACCTAGAGTACTGGGTGCAGTTCTGGACTCCCCAGTACAAGAGGGACATGGAACTTCTGGAGAGGGTCCAGCATAGAGCAACAAAAATGATTAAGGGACTGGAACATCTATCGTATGAGGAAAGAATGAGCAAGCTGGGGGGTCTGGTCAATATGTACAAGTACCTGAGGGGAGAATGTAGGGAAGATGGGGTGAAACTCTTCTCTGTGGTGGCCAGTGACAGGACAAGGAGTAGTGGGTGCATGTTGAAACACAGGAAGTTCCATCTCCACATGAGGAAGAACTTCTTTACTGTGAGGGTGACAGAGCCCTGGAACAGGCTGCTCAGAGAGGTTGTGAAGTCTCCTTCTTTGGAGATCTTCAAAAACCGCCTGGGTGACACCCTGTGCCACGTGCTCAAGGTGACTCTGCTTGAGCAGGAGGGTTGGACTAGATGATCTCTAGAGGTGCCTTCCAACCCCAGCCATTCTCTGCGACTCTTTAATGAATTCCTGAGATGGGGAAGCATCAACCAGCTTATGCCACTCTTCCCTCCTTTCTGTGAAAAAAGAGCTTGAAAATTAATACGAATTAACAGAAAATAAGATAGCACACATGACACTGGATTTCTTACTTATTATTAAAATATTTTTCAATTTTTAGAAGTACATTTTTTCATGGTTACTATTAAAAATATATGCAGTTCAGAAATACTGACGTTCTTGCTGATTTTGTTCTAAATTTCACATTGTTACTATTTTTCTTTGAAAAACAGATGCATCCATGAAAACTTTCAGGGGTTTTTCAGGGTCTTTGGAGTCACCTTGTAGATACAAACTTTTAGATACAATTTTACTGAATTCCACAGGACAGAAAAGGAATTATATAATATAATACTTAGATTTTTAGATAGACTGAATTGATGTTTTGTTGTTATGGGTATAGATCATGTGATCTGTACCCTGTAGCTGGGTTAAATTTTTCCCGACAGCTATTGGGAGCTGCTGTCTCTGAATATTCAGAGGGCACACCAGTTGCTATAATAGGTCTTTAAGATAGAGCTTTTTTTTTTTTTTTTTTTTTTTTTTTTGGTAGAGGGGCAAGGCTGGTTGTACTGCAAAGGACTATATTGTAGATTAAATTTTGCAGATTCATTCTCTTTGGGCCAGGGAACCAGTGGGGCATGTCATGTGATTGGTCATGGGAGCAGAGTCCTGATGGACAACCAGGAACAATCCCCACTCATAGTGTTGATGATCACGGCAATGTAAATATTTTGTCAATAAACAGCAATGTATGTAAATTAGTAAGATGGATGCTGAAGGATATCGTTCAATCATGACACAACAGTATAGTCTTTTGACATTATTCGGGTTCTTTGCTGATATTTTGAGTCGGACTGCTTCTTTATCAAAAGGATTGAATACAGACTTGGAAGTCATACCTGACTTTAATCATCAGATCAGATGAGAGGCTGATGTCTTTAAGCATTTGCCCCCATTGATGTCCCCAAAGGAGTATACACACTCATATTTAACAAAATGAGTTCTGTGATGCATTTTTGGTGCTCATTCTGTAGTCAATGTTAAAGGCCCGATCATCAAGTAAATTCTAGGGTTTATAGAGACATGGACATATTTACACCCATCCTGTAGGTCCATGGGAAACAAACTGTTTATTCTCAAATTCTTAGCTAACCTCTTTACCCTACATAAGTGCTTCTTTCAGTAGACCACTGTGCATAAAGCAGGCAGTGGAAGCATTTGTGATTTAGTATTAAAGAGACTCTGATTATCTGCTATTACATAAGCTAGGATTAAACATAGTTAGTGGTTTCCAAGGTGAGGAGGACCTATTTAGTTAGCAGAGTCATATAAGTACCCAATAAAGGAAATGCTGTCTGGGTGCTTTTGGTTATATGACTTTTAGAAGGAAAAGAAAATTTAGTGCAAATGCCTTCACAGGAATTTGCTGGTTTGAGCTAAGATTTGTTTGCCTGTTTTTTCCTTTGGTTTGATCTGTGGAGACACAGCTTCCATTTAAGTTTTAGTTCCAACTCAGAAAGGTAATTTTACATCTCAGCTCAGGTAGTGAGCACTAAAGGTCTCATCTATACCTCAGAACAGGCTGATCTCTGTCAGAAAGACTTCGGTGGGACAGGAGACAAAACTTTTTAGAGGTGTCATCTCTTACCTCATCTTTCTAGCTATCTAATTTCCCCCACTGAGAGCCCAGTCCCTAGTTTATCTTCAACCCAGAAAATATTTTTGCTAAACGATCTTCTAATTGATTCAGCTGGTCTCTATTCATTTGCTGCACATCTGATAGAGTTCCTTCTTGCTTTTCAAATCCACAGGAAACAATTTTTCTTAGGGAGGTCAAACTGCTGATAGCTGCCTTGACATCTGTTTTCAGCTCAGAAAGAGGACCTTGGAGCTGTTTTTCTAGATCTTGTCGAATACTTAAAAGCTGCTGATGCAATAAAATCTTCATTTCCTCTTGACTGGACTTAATCTCAGCCTTCAGCCATTCTCCCATTTCCTTTACTAGAGTAAATAAGAAAACACACTTAACAGCTTGTAACTAGTTGATTATTACTAGTGATTAGAAATATGCCTTGGAAATAAAAGATAGAAAAACAGCATTAAATTACAAGTTTGTGAATATCATTCTCAAAAGGCAACCAATGAGATGGGCTGACTGAACACATAAAATGTAATTATTAAAGCTTACAAAAGATATGAATAAATATAGTGCTTAACAAACAATTCATCTGGTCATAAAGGATTATTATTACCTCTGTGTTTTAATTAAAAGGGAGCTGAATCAATTACTAAGATTTCTCCAAAAGATTAATTATTTGAAATTTCTTGCAAGCTAGCTAACATGGTAAGTTCACATATTAAACTTCATACTGTTTTCACTCAAAATTAGGTACTGTAGCTGATCTTACACTACATTTAGATGGTACACTTCATCTCCTAGTTGTTCATCTGTGCCATTCTTATTAAGACATCCCTTTATTTATATCTTGTAGTCCCCATATCAAAGTATCTGTCATTAATTCTGGCCTATATTTCAGTTTGCGCATTCAGACCTGCTTCATAGACCTATTTAAAAAGGGGAGTGGTATACTCTTCTCAATCTGAAAAGAAACAGAAGAGTCATGTTGTTGTGCTTCTTTTCCCCAGTTTCTTTCAAAATTAATTATTTTCATACAAGCTCAGAAAGCTCAACCTGTTTCTCTTCCTCCCATACACACAAATTATGGTAGAGAAGTATTGAAATGCTGACTTTACCCTGATTTGAAAGATATTGCAATTTCCTCTCCAAGATGCTGGTTTCTGCTGTAGTCTGCATCCCATGAAGTTTGCTTTTCAAAAGCAATTCCAACTGTTGCAGCTCATTTTGCAGTTCAGTTGTTAAATACTTTTGCATACTTTCTATCTTCTGATTCAATAAAGTCTTTATCTCCTTCTCACTCAATCTGATCAGCTGCTTCATGTGTTCTTCCATATTAATTTCTAACATTGAAAGAAAAACATATTAAATTTCTTTGGCTGATTTTATGTGTTGGAGAAGAGTGTTTTTGCATCCTGGGGGAAGAGAAGAAGAATAAACCATCTTGCTTGACATTGACATACTTGCATAATTCTTAAAGAGCTCTTTTTTCTTTTAAATTTATTTTTTTCCTGTAATAATTAAAAAGAAATCTAGCTGAATTTCTCATTTCTCACTGGACCAGCAAACAATTTTCTGGCTCTCTGAAAATTGATTGTTCTACCTCCTATCTAATGAATTGAAGACAATTGAGAATTAACTGCTTAAGAAGTTTTTAGTGAATGTGATTTATTCTCGAAAATAGGTTTACAAATGCAAATAATAGCAATTGCAAGCCAAACACTGCCAAATTGACATGCAAAAAAAAGATCAGCTAATAATTCAAATAATCGAGTATGTCTAGCTCAAAACTATAATCACATGTAGATGCTGCTTTCAGCTTTATGGCTAAGGTGCACTACTTTTCCTATGTGTTTAGTTGTGTTGTTACCATTTCAACTTCTAAGTAGTTGCATTTTTTTCTTCATGACATATAAACATCAAGGAGAAAGGAATAGATGACTTTGTTTCTTCTTGAAATGAAAATTAAGAAGTGAGGCAATGTTTTGTAATAATACATTGATCTCAAAAACTTTTCCCCTGCATTCTGCAAAGCTACTTTTTGTAGTTCTTATAGCAGATTTGAACATTGAATTCTTCAAATAGAGTTTCCCCCAAAGCATATGGGTTTCTTTTTTGTTTGCTTGTTTTTTCTTGTTTAAATGATCTCTTTGACAATTTCTGTTCTATACAAGTGACTTCCAGATTCATCTTTAAAATGGAAGTTTTATAAGAGGAACTCATAGCTTGTTTTATACTAGATACAGAAAAAAAAAAGCCACTTATACCTCATTTCAAGTCACAAAGATGCTTTTCCAATAAATATTAGGGCTACTATTATGATGTGATATTGTTCTCAGAGGCTCAAAGTCCATGCATCTTTCTCCTCAAGGAATACTTCCACCAAATCAATCAAAACTTCATATTCCTTTCTATTCATTATTAAATGTTCTTTTCTCTTCAGTGTTAAATGAAATCTTAAAGAAAAATAGGGCATCCCTTACAGACCCCTTTTCTATCACAGGCATTTTTTCTTGCATTAAAAAAAAAGAAGAGGAGAAAGGGGCAACCGAAACTGTGTCAATCATGGTAATCTCTACCTAAAATTTCCTTTATTTTTGCTGCGTCCTCTGACCAATGCATCTCTTTTACTTGTGACATTGGCAGTTTCATTTTCAGAGGCTTTTCAACTTCTTCTTGCTTACTATTGTTGGTAAAGTGTAGTTTGGCCAGTGATTCCTTGTTTCTTTCAGCTTTTTGAGAAATCTGTTGGCCAATGATGGTCCTACTCTGAATCATCCTTTCATGTTGAGTTACCAGACTGGAGGAAGGTCCTTGTAATTCAGCTTCTGAAGATTTTTGGACACAACCTTCCTTATGATTTATTACAAGATGGGCCTTGTATTCAGGTCACCTGTTCACAAGGAACAGTGTTTTATTTCTTTCTTTCATTCTTTTTTTTTTTTTCATCCTAAGGAACAAAGTAATATCTGTGATTTCAGGAAGAATGGTTTCACGGGACCTTTGTTTCCTGTGCTACAGAAACCTTCATCAGATTTATTCACCTACACCCTTTTTGTAGCCAATGGAAAGAAGCAAGCCCTTTTGTGGTGCATAGCATCCCATCATAAAGTGGATGCCTGAAATAGGAGAGATCAGCCTTCTATTAGAAGTACTCATTTCTATCCCATAATCCTAATGTGGATATATAGAGTTAACTCTAACATGTGAAAGTGGGTGAGATAAATCCTACTTTTTATTCTGACAGACTCTCTTCTTTTTAAAGTAGTGGTCACAAATCACTTCCATGAAGTCTCCAGGTCAAGAGGAGAGGTCACCTGCAATCTCATAGAAGGTATACTCGTGACGATTGTACAACAGCTTTTCTCTAGGGAAACACTCATTCATCTCCCAGCTCCCTGAGCCAAACACTGAATCTCTTCTAACTCAAGCATTATTCTAAGATCTGCTTACCACAGAAATATCAAACAGTGCCAAGTGGACCACATGCTGACTGGAAAGAGAATCCTGAAGGTGGGTTAATCTTGATTAACCTTAAGGAGGATTCATTTTACAGATTGAGACCACCTACCATAAATGTAGGACAAGGAGTCATCTCCAAAGTAAGTAGATGTCTGCGTGTATATATCTGCATGTAAACTGGGTCTCTAAACTATTATTGTAGTCACTGGATATCTATCCATACATACAGAGGAATCTTTAGGATGATTCAACTGAGCAAGTTTAAGCTTAGCATCACATAAGTTACTCCCTGGTATCTGTTGGGAGTATCACTGCAAATCATCTGCATCATAAAATATAGACTTCTAGGGATATTTTAGAGGTGATATATTCCAGATACCTATGGCATTTAAAAACCCCTCTGTATTCATGTAAACAGCCAACTAAATAAACTTGTGTTTATCCCCATCTGTTGATTATTGATTTTTCATGTTCTCAAAAGAGGACACCAGCACTTAAAAAGACAGTCTGAATCATAAGTTCTTTGCATAGTGAAAGCAGAGCAGGAAACACATAAGCAGTATCCCTTACCATAGTCTTCTTTCTGGTTCAATTCCCTATCTGTGTAGACTGTTTTCTCAGGAACCTGTGTTTCCGAGATATGGCACTGAAGGTTATCTTCTGCTTGCTGCATCCCATCTCTATTACTTAGATACAAGTTGGTCAAAGTGTCTTCATTCTCTTTTCTTTTGGGGGAAATTTTCTGATTTGTGGAAGTCAAAGTGTTGATCTCCTCTGCTGAATGTGATGCCTGTTTCAAAAAAGGTGTCAGGAGAGGTGTCTCTGGTGATGGATCCTTAGTTTTTTTTCCAGGTAATGAGCATGTCTTCTCCATCTTATTGAGTTTGATCTCTGCATGCAAATCATTCTCCCAAAATGGGTAGATTTCCATTTCTTTACCTATTATTAAAAGAGAGAACAACAGAAACAACTTTGTGTCTCACGACGTCTAAGATTATGAAGTTCTATAGAGTGTGGAATAGGGAAATCCACAAAGGATTTTTTGGAATCTCATTGCACTGAAAGTACTTAAATATTAGTTTTGCTGGTTGCTTTAGGAACGATGCAAGTATCAAAACACAGGTGTCCAGTATTAACAGAGGTGTCTGATAACCCACTACACTACTAGGGGTGTGGGATTGCCGCACACCAGTTTTACCAGCCTATACTACAAAAACATCCAAAATACCCCAAAACACTATTTAACTTGATTTTAAAGAAACTTGTGTACAGGTACATGAATCTTTCCCTTTGCATTCCAGTGAGCTACAGAGGGGTCATTCAACCTGGAAAAAGGAAGGCACTTCTGGATTAAAGCACAAATCTGCAAGAAGAGATTTCTGTACTACAAAAAATATCCATAAAAATCAGTGCCGCATTACTGCTTTCTCGTCTCAAAACTTTCACATTATGTGTAATCTTCAAGTAACTAATTAAAATATCGATTTGTTGAGGTTTCCCCTCAGCAACATAAAAAAATAAGTAAACCATTTGAATAATAATGGAATGAAGGAATGTTACTGTTAAGAAAAAAAGAGCAAATTAAAAGACCGTAAAAAGAGTAACTACTTTGACATTCTCATTGTCCTTAAGCAAGTCCATTCTCTCTTTGCTTTTTCCTAGATCCCTCTTTCCTCTCTTCTCTACCTACACAAAGTCAAGTGCCACCACTTACCAGGCCTGCTTCTTTGACTTCTTGGGGGATAAGTTGAGACAAGTGATGCTGCTGCAATTGAAAAACAAATAAAATTTCTTACTCAGTATGGATAACTAAAAGACATAATTATGTTGGAATGTGTTTCTGAAAGATTTGGAAAAACAATCCATCATGTTCTAGCAATGGACTCTGTTCTGACCACAGAGAGGTGTAGAGTAGCAATAAGCTTCTAAGATACATACGCTTGTTTTCCCAGAACTCCAGCCGTTTCTGGAACACCAATGACTCCTCATCAGCTCCTAATCACAAAAAGAGAAAGGAATTCTACTTACTCTGTTTATTTGCCTTTTCTAGATGAATTAGGAATCAACAATCCATGATTGTTTTCTGCATGTTCCTCTGTCACACAGTCACTGAAAATGTTGGAACTGCAGTTTCACATCCTACAAGGCATTCCTGATTTTTGACTACAATTTACAGCATTTCTTTTCACAAGCAATGGTTATTGTTTAGTGTGGTATACCCCATTGGAAGGAAAAAAAAAAAAAAAACTTGTGGTTGGACAATAGGGTGAAAAGCTAGTATGGATTTGTCCTGAACATTGTGCTGTACAGATGCTGGACTTCAGGAAAGAAAGAAGTCTGTGCCTTACCCTTGCCAAGACTTTGAGGTGCCAATTCTTTTTCTTCCACCTGTGCCTGAATTTCTGTTTTTCTTTTCATATCTGTAACAAAACAATACAAAATAGTTAAGTGCTTGCCCATGGTCAGCTTTACTTTTGCTAGCTCAGACATTCCCAGGCTACTTGGTTTAACACATACCCAGTCACCCTGTCACAACTTCTGCTACTGGACTCTTAGAATGATCAAATCTTCTAACTTGACTAAAAGGGTAATGGTGCTACAGCAGAGGCCAAAATGAGCTGAAGCATCATCACAGCTATCTGTGTAGTGATTGTTATGTCCACAGACCCAAAGAACAGTTATTCTAGACATCTTTTAACTGTTTAAAACTGTCATGGATCTTCCCAGTGTACTACAGCAAAGGTCTCAGATTCTTTCTGATCACATGGAGGACATTTTCTAGACATCTAATGACTCTTTTTCCTTTTCTCTGCAATGGCTACATATCTTTATTCAATACTTTATTCAATACTAGGGAAATATACATAAAATAATCATTAGTAATGCTGGGAAAAATGTATTAGTATATTAATGGAAATATGAAGGATCTTAAAAGTTGAAACCAGACAGGCTTGATCCTAGATACTCACCAGGGCTGACAGACATCCTTCCCTGCAGATTTTGCCTGGGTTTTACATGGGGTTTCTCATCTGGATCTTAAAAAACAGGAAAACAACCAAATTCATCAAGAAAACTTATGGTGGTATTAAAAGAAGAGGCTGAATGGTAACTGCTCCTCATCCACAAGTTTGAAAGATATTATGATTCTGTCTCCTCATTCCTCCCTCAAGTTTTCACTAAAACGCAAGAGAATTGTCACTGCCCTCCTCACTAATGTTTCATGATGCAAAATATGTAGCGTAGCGCCAGGTAAAGTGCTTGAATGAAGTAAATGATCCGCAGCAGAAATGCCATAAAAAAGAAGACAAAATGTCCCTGAACAGAAGGAGATATAGGACCGAGTGAGGTTTAAGCAGGCATCTGTTTTGCACCAGTCTTAGAGGGCACAATAAAGCATCTTCAGAAGTGAGACACAATCTGTTTGCAAGACCCCTTCTGCATTCACCCGAAGTGGAGAGGAGAAGTATCTTCTACTGCTTCATGTTGGCAAGGAACTGAAGCAGGTGAGCTGGGTGGGAACACGCTTGAAAGGAAAGTGTTCCCTGTCCTGTACAGCACATGTTTCCTCTTCCATCACCAAGAGATGGTACGTCCTATAACTTCTTAGTGACCTGTGCATTTGCAGTTTCTGTGCATCTCTTTTCTTTCAACCCTCCAGCCTACAATCCATGCAGGGATTAAAGTGCCAAGCTCCAGGCATAACCTTACTAGGAAAATCAGATCTCTAGAGCACAAGAACATATAGCATAGATCCACAGAAATGGAGGATATAGGGGGAAGATGTCTCTTAGCAGCCATAATTTTGACTTAAGTGTTGGGTGACACTTCTAATAAAAATAGGAAATAAAGGTTGGGATGATTACTCTGGAATTAGTTACAGCAAACAGACCTAAGGTTGGCCATCCCCCTGACCTCAGATAGATAATTCCCCCTTTTTCATTCATCTCCTGCCAGCTCTTACCTGACCCTTGCATGTCTCTTGATGGTGAGCGAACTTTTATACATGGCACAGCTGTAAGTGCACAAAAATAATTATTATTTTGTTCTGTTTTATAGCAGGAAAGCTAACAAAACCTATGTCTGAGCTGTCATGAGAAACAAGACAACTTTGTGTCATAAGGAAACAAGTACCAGCTCCCACAGATAGGGCCTATTGTATAGGAATGCTACTGATCTACAGGATCTCAAAGCCAATTGCCTTTCAGAGAGACATTGCCTCTAGTGAGGGGTGAGATATCCCTGGTCACAGATCAGCCAATGTGAATAACTCTTATCATGGATGGACATTAAATATCTCCTCTCTGCATGGCAGTGGCTTCTGATCAAGAAGGGCTGCTGCACCCTGAAGATGGTGCCAGTGTTATACTCAAAACTGAATCCTCATCAGCTATTTAGCTCTGTCTTGCTTCTGATGTAACTCATACTCTTTGGTATGATCTCTATAGAGTCTAGAAGACTCAGCCAGATGAAGTCTTGCTTTCTCACCTGGTTTTGGATCACAGCCTCTGTAAACCTCATAGAGATGGAAGACTCTACCAGGAGACAAGATTTTTCTCCTTTGCATAACAACAACAAAAAAAAAAACACTTATCTCCTAAGCATTATGCTGAGTAAAACTCAGCAGTTCCTATCCCAGAGACATCTCATTAAAGCTGAAAGTGTAAAGCAAAGGATGTGGGCTCCTGTACTCTGGGTGCTTGCAGAAATCCAACACAAACAAGTCTCCCTTTAAGTTAAATATAGCATTTAGAATGGGGCTTTTCACTAAAACCAGACATTTTCTGCCTTCAATATAAAAACGTAATGAAAATGTACCACTTGAGTGTTGACATGGGAAAGTCTATGAAGTACACGCACTCTTTATCAACTTACTTTTGTTTTCCCAAAATTCCATCCGTTTTCGAACAGTCGCTGACTGCTCATCTGCATCTAGTTGGGGTTAAAACATGTATTGAAAAACAAAATAATTATATATGTATATATATTTTACATTATGTATATGAATAATTCATTATGGAGAAGCAGTTCTCTAGAACACTTTCAATGCTTCATATTCCATTAAAAAAATAAGGAAAATGAGAGTTACCAGTTTTCCTTGTCAGATGAATGAAACTTACCACATTCTGGAGACATTTCCATTTCACTGCTATTGGTTGATGACTTCCTTTCTATATGAGAAAAAGGGAAGAATGAGAGCTTAGACCAACACATCCAGAGATCTTTCAAAGTAAATGGATGCTGTTATTACCTAACTGGAACTGACCAGAAGGATAACATGAGAGGCTGTCAGGACAGGCAAAAGTGCCCATAAAATCTGATAGATCTTCAGAAAGAAAATCTTCGAAGCACAAGAACAAGGAAATATTACCAGAAGGATAATGGGCAAGTAAAGAAGGAAACAAATAGGAAAACACTGAGTGAGCTCAGATAGAAAATGAAAGCTTAGGGGAGATGGAATCAGCGTTAGGCAGTTGAAGAGGAATAACCAACTATAATCTAGGTGGGCAGAGCTAAAGAAGAGGAAAATCACAGCTTGGCCAGAGCTGGGTTCCCTGGACATAAAACGTAGCAAGAAAGACCAAGGAAAACTTGGCCCTACTGTTGAAGTGTCAATGTGAATTGAAAATGAAAGGCTTGGAAAGGCCTGAAGGACTCCATGTCTTCCTTGCCTTGGTCCTTATAGGTGATGCTTCCTTTCAGACATTTCTGGTTTCAACACTGATGATTGGAAAAAAAGTAAATGTTTTGCTCACTTACAGAAGGATGAGAAAAAATGATTCAGCCTTAAGTCTTTTCAAGTTTATGGAGGAAATCCTTTTGGAAGCCTTTCCAAGTACAGGAGGGACAAGAAGGTGATTGGGAACAGACAGCATGGGCAGTTCATGTGTGACCAGCCTGATTGTCTTCTATAGTGAGAGGACCGACCATGTGAATAGGAGAGCAGGGGATGTTGCATACTTTGACTTTAGGAAATCTATCTTATACAACAGAAAAGACCATGTAAACTTGGGGCAACCTCAAACAACTTTGATCAAGGTACACTTAGCAGTGCAAATGAACAGTTGACCTAATAAAACAAGATAACTTCTATACTTTATATGGTTTCTCGTAAGTTTGAAATTATTTCCTTCTTGTCATATCATGTTGAAGAACAAATAAGAAAACTTTTCCTTTCTTTCTTTCTTTCTTTCTTTCTTTCTTTCTTTCTTTCTTTCTTTCTTTCTTCTTCTTTCTTTCTTTCTTTCTTTCTTTCTTTCTTTCTTTCTTTCTTTCTCTTTCTTTGTTTCTTTCTTTCTTTCTTTCTTTCTTTCTTTCTTTCTTTCTTTCTTTCTTTCTTTCTTTCTTTCTTTCTCTTTCTTTCCTTCTTTCCTTCTTTCCTTCTTTCCCTTTCTTTCTTTCTTTCTTTCTTTCTTTCTTTCTTTCTTTCTTTCTTTCTTTCTTTCTTTCTTTCTTTCTTTCTTTCTCTCTTTCTCTCTTTCTCTCTTTCTCTCTTTCTCTCTTTCTCTCTCTCTCTCTCTCTCTCTTTCTCTCTCTCTTTCTCTCTTTCTTTCTCTCTTTCTTTCTCTCTTTCTCTCTTCTTTCTCTCTTTCTTTCTCTCTTTCTCTCTTTCTATCTTTCTCAGTTGAAAGCACTTGCACAGAGAAATTTCTGAGTGTCTGGTGTCACTTTTTGAAATATAATAGAATTTATTTGTAAAATTCAAGGATAGCACCTCTAGTTTTCTCATACTCCCATGCAAAACACAAAATCGATATAGGCTGAAGTGTGATGTTTCCTTAGGTAAATACTTTTCGTTTTTTTAGAGGCTATCATCACACGTGAGTGCACTTTGATAATGCAGATTTTAGATATGTTGTTTACATTCAAGGGAAACTAAGAGTGGGAAAGGATTTTTTTTTTCTAATTAGTTATTGGCATGTTATTTTCTAAACTACACTGTGCCCCTGCACTCCCACTAAACTCAGTGGAGGTCTATATGATCAGGCATGTATATTTGGGCAGATAAACACACCCTGGAGTCAGAGCTCACCCTTTCCTTTTTTTTACTTTTTTCTCTGAGGGAAGAAAAATAGGTCCTTATTAATCCATCTATTTTAGATGGCATTTTAAGTAAGTCAGACTGACCAGGTTGTTCTCTATCAACTGTAGAAAACTTGCTTGGACTTGAGCGAGTTGAACATTAGCCTTTCCTCTGTCTTTGTCCTTCAGCATATCTGACTTTAGGCATAACTCCATATCTCAACTACGGTGCGTTTGGATTTCTAAGACATTTTTTGGACCATGCTGGCATGATCATAACATTAGAAGCATTAGTAGAGTCATTATATTGAATAAAACAATCTATGTATAAGCAAAAGCTTATACTATCAGCTATTTCTTCACCAGAAACTGCAGACCGTGTTTGTGTACTTGCAAATTCTCTAAAAGAAATGTCCATTCATTCAGATATATTTCATTAGTTAAAGTTTCCTGCTCCATTTCTCTCTAGCGTAATGAAAACATGAAAATCCTACCTTAACAGTGATCAGCTTCAGTTGTGCTGTTAATGTCGGATTTCACTTTCTGAGGTATGTAGATAATGTAAATGCTGCAGGCAGCCTGAAGTGCTGTGTACTTCAACCTCAATAGCTGATAATGAGCCTCATAAAGAACTTAACAGGGAGGTTAAAGAACAGCCATTGAAATGCAAAGTGCAGTGAATTTCTGTAATTCTGTATTGAGGACATATTCTTGACTGGAACTTGCCAGTCAGACTTAGGAGGGGAAAGGGCCCCAAGGTCTTCCAGATGCTCTGTCTCACATCCTCAGTGAGAGATTAGATAGGGCCATAACTCTCAATATTAATGGTGAGATTAAGCAAAGGAGATGCACTGCTATCAAAGACCTTCAGGGCTGTTAGCAAGGAATGTGTCAGAACTGCCAGCTGTCCCAATGAGGTTGCTGTACTCTGCAAGAATTTCCATGGGTGACTGTTCACAAGTTCAAAGAAGTTTGATTTTACATGAGGTTTTACAGATACCTCTCATAACACTCAAAACATTTTGGGTATGGTTTGCTCTGAATGGGTGGGTTAAGACTGCAGTCTGGGTCATTGGGATGAGAGGAGCTGGCCATAGTTTGGCTTCCTCTCATCTGTACGAATGTGAAAGGAATCCTGAATACTTCATATGTGTAAAATATAAGTAAATTTAGAAAAATAAAGTATGTTGACGAACAGCAACAAAAAAGAAAATGTTTATTCTTACATAAAATCCAAATGACATGAAATTATGTATCAAAATTATTTTACTTGGATTTGTGCAACTAGCAATGGGCATAAACCACATCTTATAAGATAAAACAAAATGTCTTTTTGTGCTTGGTTTGATATCTGTATCCTCTAAGCTTTCAACCCATATTTATGAGATTCTTTTTGTCGAAAGTTTTCGTCAAATGCTTCTCAAGATTTTCATTCTTGTAGTCTTCAGTTCTTTGATTACAATTATTGCTCTGTGTGTCTTCATTTCAGTACTTCTGAATTTATTTCATGAATAGAGGTCTGCCTTCTAAAAAACTGTTGAACTTTTATTGAAAATATGATTTCTCAACTGCATGAGGATGATGGGAATTGCAGTGCTAAGTGAGACAGGTGATGTCTGGCCACTTTGCCTTCACTTTCTGATGGGAAATAGATTTTAGAAAAGAACTCCAGGACTTTGACATCTGACTGTGCTTCTGATGGCTCCTTAGTTGATCATGGTATTGCTGTGCACTGCGATCTGTGAAAGCTGCTCTCATTCTGCCAGAGACTACTTGGAAAACTGTGCAAGAAAGACTTTGTGTGAAGAATTGGAAAGTGACAACATCCTTGAGGATGCATCCAAATGTATTGCATGGTTCTCTGCTTACTTCCCATTGTGTCTAAAGGTATTAGAAGTCTTACAGCAGTCTCTCACATCTCTCACAAGAAAATTATTAACAACACAAGGACACCCGGAAGACTTCTGAGTAAGAGGTCATATAGCTTTGATGTCAAACCTTGTAGCCTCGGGGTAGAATCAGTCTGGGAATGGGTCAGACAAGCTATTTTTTTTTTTTCCCAGTTCAGGGTCTGTGGAAAATAACCTTTGAAGATTTGACCTCCTGCAATCATGACATCAGAACTATTTCAGAAAGGAGAACACTAGTCAAGTGACAACATGCACACAGACATGTCAGGATGACAGGACTGATCTAGAGTTCAATAAACAAACTGGGAACCTAAACTACCTTGATTTTGCTAGGTGAATTAAACCTGTGCTCACTCTCTAGATACAAACACTGTAGATCCTTTTGAACATTAAGGTTGCCTAGCCAGAGAAGGGAAGGACTGGCTTCCACACCATTTTCAAATGAGCACTGAACTATTTTGTACAAAGGAGAAATAGGAGAAACTATGAGTGCCTAATTTATCTACACTTTGTGGCTGCAGGAAAACTTTAATCTAATTTATTAATAAAGTTGTGAAAACTTGAATTAAAGCAATTTAGATCTGTAAGAATTACTGACTCATCCTCATCGTCCTATGAAACCTTTGGATAAATGAAAACATGCAGAAGGCAATTTCTGCAAGTCCAGAAGTGTCATGGATGACAGGTAAGGTCATCCTCACCTAGATTACCTTCTGGACAAGGTAGATCCAGAATTATCTGATCTACCTTCTGGAGGTGTCTGCTTCTCTGAACCGTTGTAGAAGGGACCTATGACTGTTGAAAGTTTAGACATCCAAGTCTGAGGTGTTCTGGAGAAGCGTTCTCAATCAAGTTATCAGAAAACTATCCCAAGCCATAACAGTTCTCAACAGTTCTCTATATGGAGGCAAATACACCTCCCTGATATTTATTTCCATTTCGAGAGACAAATGTGGGAAAAAAAAAAAGCATACCACCAAAGACTCAAGAGGAAGGATGCTCTGTTCTAACTAAAAAAACCACAAACAATAACAAAAAAAACACACTTTTGCAAGGAGGCATTTTAATTCCTTTCATTTGGTTTAAATACAGTTGAAGTTTCTTTCTTCACATTGCGTGAACAGCCTGACCTCAAGGGCTTCTGCATCCCTGGCTCATTGAAGGAATAGTAAGCAGAGACAGGACCTACTGGTACAAATTAGAAGTTCAGCTCTGATTGGGAGGCACAAACCAGGGGACTGTCTGACAACAGTGCAGTCTCATCATTGGGTCTGTATTTCATTCATCTCTTTATCTCTTCGTTTTCATCATCATCATCATCAACAAAACCCTGGGCTATTTTCAAGGGTTCATTGTTGAGTTTGGCAGAAAAGGAGCCTGTGGCAAAGAAGGGAAAGAACTTCTCTTCCTGGCAACTGTCTCCACCAAGGGAGAAAGTGTACACAGCTGTTTTCTTGCTGACATTATAAAAAGACAGCTGTCTGGCTGTGGTATCTAGGAAGATCCCAATCCTTGTGGGTTTCCCACTCACAGCCAAGCGGGTCCAAGGCTCTGTGCGGGCCCAATAGTCTCGCCCATCTGCTAACCCTATAACCCAGAAACCGTTCTTTGGGGACAGAGCCAGCGTGCCTTTTCGCGTCACAGGCTCCTGTGCAATGCCCACCTCCCAGTTGCTTCTCTTCCCAACATCCACTTCCCAATAGTATTTCCCACATGTGTATCCCTCCTTTGCCAAAAGGAAAGCGTGGGAGTCAAATCTCTTCTCTGTTCTGGGCACATGCCTGTTAGTGCCCATATCTAACACACTCTTCCCATCTTCAGAGATCTTGAGCCTTGGATGAGCCGTGTCAGCATCCAGGGTGACATCCACTGCAAAGATGAAGCCATTCCTTCAGTATTAAACACCTTGTGCTCTGTTCTTCTAAAACTTTCTACCCGGTGTCCCTTGTATTCCATTTATCAGACCTCTCCCACATCTTCCATGTTCCCTAGTTGACTTCCAGTATCAGAATATCTGCAGCGATTGTCCTCCCAAATCTCTCATGTCCTTTGCTCTTGACTATGGGGTGCTAAGAGAGTGGCCAGCAGGCATCAAATGCATGGCAGGTTAGAGAAGTTTTGCTGGAAATGCAGGTAGTTCCAAGAAGGAATGTAAGGGCATTACCACTGTTTTCCTTCACTGTTTTCCTTCAACATTGCAGCTCAACATAGTTGAGCAGAGGAAAACAACCATGCCTCCATGCACACAAAACCTCTTTGGACAAAATCATCAGCTATTTGCCTGAGTTTTGGGAAAAATCTTATTGGCCAAGACTGCATGGCCTAAGCATACCATATGGTAGTGGTGGAATACTTTCAGATTCGACCTTTGGAGGCAGTAGAGTCCCACTTGTTGATCCCAGACCATATTCAGTGGAGCATTGCTCCACAAAGAATGTGGATTCAGGATAAATGTTTCAACTGACCTCCCTGAAATGAGGCTCTCATTCTCCATAAAACCTGCCCTTTCCTTCTGAGAAGCACGAATACCATTTGAAATGCCATTTGCTTTAGCACAGGCATGTGAATGGTCTTGAAGAGCAACGTGAACAATGGAAAGATTAAGAGACAGGGAATCGGCCAATTAGAGTTGGCAATCAGCCTTTTTTTTTAATCTCTTACCTTTGTGACGTTGTATTTTCAAAAATGCTGTAGGAAAATGAATAAGAGAGGCAGTGAGTGGATGTGAAAAGGAGGCCTTGTCTGCAAAGACCTAATAAATAATCCACACTGCCGATCAGAAGAGTATGCCCTTCTGCTAAACATCTGCTTTCAACAGAAAAACATGATGTGTTTGGAAAACACATCAAAATCCCTGTCCTCCTTCACAGAGGGAAATCCTTTGGATCACTCAGGAGATTCCTCTTTGAGAAACCTATCAAAAATACATGACCTCTGAGATGAGGTCATGTCTCTTACAGACTGAAAAAGCATGTCTTTTCACACGCCCAGGGAGTTCCTTTCATCTATCTATCAACTATCAAGCTCTTTTAGCACTCGAATTCTCCACATTCTCACCGTTGATTCTGCCTACATGGAACCTCTCACACATAGAGCACTCATCGATCCATCCATCAATTTGTCTGGCAAAATAAAAGTGTGAATTCACACTTTTATTTACTTTCACATGTGAGAAATCATGATTCCATGCTCTTTCTCTCTTGGCCACTTCTCATTTCTTCCCTGAATTACGTGAAGTACTCTGTGAAGTTTTATATTAATCTAGAAAGATGAGAGCCTTCATCAACTGTTCCTGGACTATGCTGAGACTCTTCTCTTTTCATGGAAAACTCTTTCCAGATTGCAGTCAGGCAAAAGAAACTAAATAGTTGTGGTGGGAGAGGGCTGGAGGTCAAGGGATAGGTCTGGAGGCAAGCAGAAGCTTTTCTTCCTGTCTACCATGTCAAGGATTGGCCCCATGGATATACAGCCCTCAACATTCATATCTTCCTGTATAGAAACAAGAAGACTATCTCCCACACCAGAAAGCACTCACCTAACTGCCCTTGCAGTTGCACTATAAAAGTGAGGAGAAATGCCATTAAAAATGTCTCGTGGTTGGAATGCACAAAACATTAGGGAAGTACTTAGGAGACCATTGAGGAAAAAAAAAAAAATGAAGCCTTTGATGACTCTTCCAGGCTTGTGCCTATGTCTAGCCCTGGCATGCAAACCCTCTTGGCCCCTGGAGTGAACAGCTATTGCTGTGGAGACCCAGCCAAGGCAGAGAACTAAGCCAAGCTGAACAGCGAATTCATGCTCTTTCCACGCCTTTCCATGGCCATGGAAAGAGACTGGACATCTGGGCAGTGAGAAATCTCATGAAATTCAAGGTCCTGCACTTGGGGAGGAATAACCCCAGACACTAGTACAGGATGGGGACTGGCCTTCTGGAGAGCAGCTCTGCAGAGAAGGACCTGGGCATTGTGGTGGACGACAAGTTGACCATGAGGCAGCAGCGTGCGCTTGTGGCCAATGGCATCCTGGAGTACATTAAGAAGAGCGTCTCCAGCAGGTCGAGGGAGGTGATCCTGTCCCTCTACTCAGCCCCAATGAGGCCGCATCTGGAGTATTGTGTCCAGTTCTGGGCCTCACAGCACAAGACGGATGTGGAGCTGCTGGAGAGAGTCCAGCGCAGGGCTACAAGTATGATGAGGGGCCTGGAACATCTGCCCTATGAGGAGAGGCTGAGGGAGCTGGGCCTGTTCAGCTGGAGAAGAGAAGGCTGAGAGGGACCTGAGCAGTGTCTAGAAGTAGCTCAAGGGAGGCAGTGAGGAGGATGGGGCTGGTCTCTTTTCAGTGGCGGCCACCAACAGAACAAGGGGTAGTGGCCACACATGGAAACACCAAAATTTCCACAGGAACTTAAGGAAAGATTTCTTAAGAGTGAGGGTGCCAGAGCACTGGAACAGGCTGCCCAGAGAGGTTGTGGAGTCTCCTTCTCTGGAGATCTTCAAAACATGCTTGGATACAGCACTGTGCCACATGCTCTAGGTGACCCTCCGTGTGCAGGGGGGTTGGACTACATGACCTCTAGAGGTCCCTTCCAACCTTAAGTATTCTATGATTCTATGCTCTTTCTCTCTTGGCCACTTCTCATTTCTTCCCTTCTACTCCCTTTCCTTGCCTTGTTCAGTCCTGCCTTCCTTCTTTTCATTCTTCCTTTGCTCCCTCTGACCTTTCTTTCCCAAACCTTCCCTCATAACTTTCTACCCTTTCACAGGTCCAGCATTCCCTTCTCTTCCAATCCAACATAATGCCTCCCTTCCTTCCCAGAGGAATAACTCTCTTGGGAAGCATCCAAAAGGACTGAAGTTCCACTAATTCTCTCAACCAAAGAGTTCCTTGCCTGCCCCATGAAATTCTAGGGGTTTGCATGCTAGCAATTCCCTCACACCTTCTGAGCACTCCAGAAGTGCCCTGTCCCACTCAAAGGAGACCACTTACTATTTTCCTCTTTTAGCTGAGCTACAAAAGGAAGGGGAAAGATTCATAACAAAGACAAGGCACTGTGCTTACATCCCACCGTGGCTCCCCACCCAGCCCTTTGGTGACTTCTCCCTTCCCCTTGTTGCAGCTCTCTCTGTGGTCATGATTCTGCACCAAGAGCACTACAGGTGCCACTTCTCAGCCTTGTGTCCCCTCAGATCCTGGTGTATAATGGCCATCCCTTTCTACAGGGCCTTGAGGATCACAACATGATGTGGCCCTACAAAACTGGCTGAGGCCAGGAGGCTTTCCTGAACCAAGAAAGAAGCCCAGGAGGTCTCAGAAAATTACGGGTGCTGAAGCAAGAGCAGAAAGGAAAGGCCACTTACCATTTTCTTTCAGCAGGCGGTCTGTAAAAGGCAAAGAGAAATGCAAAGTAGAGAGAGGTGTAAGTGTTTGGAGAGCCTCTCTCCCATGCTCATTCTGCCCTCCTTCCCTCACACTCCATTCTTGGTCTTCCCTCTGCCCCTCTCAGCCTCCCTCCCACATGCTCTTGTTCCTCAGGAAACCTTGCTGGAGAGATGCCAGATTAAGAGGAAGACCTTCCCTGGGCAGCCTTCACCACACCACCAGCTCACTAATGCTCACAATCATGAGCTCTCTGCAGGTGGCAATATCTCCTGCATCTTGGCATACCATAAATTCCCTCTCTCCTTGAGAATTCTCCGCAAGGACTTTTTCCCAGCATTGCACGCCACTTACCATTCTCCTTCTTTGCTTGTGCTGTAAAAGGAAGGAGAAGGGAGCTTAAGAAAGACAGGCCATGCCACTCATATCCACACAGGACTCCCCACCCAGGTGCTTGGTGACGTCTCCCCTCATGTTTTTGCAGGAGGTTACTCTCCTAGCCTCCATGAGAAGGACTGGCCCCCTTAACACACAGAGCTCCCCACTCATACTCTTCCTTCTAGCAACATGGAGCCTCTCTCCCATGCCCGCAAGCACTCACCCAGCTGTTCTCACAGTTGGGCTGCAAAAGACAAGCATGAGGGAATGGGTTCTGATTTTAGTAGTCAGAAATCTATTGCTCTTACCTAATTGAATCTTCAGTAGGTCATAATCTGCAAGAGAGAAGAAAACGATCAGTTTCCTGATTCTCTAGGCATGAGGTTCAGCATTCCAGTCTCACTGCAGAAGCCCCTCGGGAAAGCTGAGAGGAAAGGTTGATCAGGTGTGCAGTTGTGACTATTCATCTTATCGGATATAGACAAGCAGGACAGAAAGTATGCATATATTTTCCTCCCTGAAAAAAACTTCTCTTTCTCTAATATATACATATAACTACCACAGAAGGTGATGTACACCAATAACACATACATCTGATGACATCTAGGGAGGCTCTCAGGAAGGTGCCCAAATACCTTCTTGCAATTTTTACCTCCATGTGAGCTTAACCGTTGGTGATCAGAGCATTCCAGTCATTCTCCATATGGACAGACATTCAAAGGAGGAAAAGGAATCTCCCTGGAAACTTGAGAAATACTGCCAAAAAAAAAAAAAAAAAAAAAAAAAAAAAAAAAAAAAAGACTTTCCTAGTCCCCTTTTAGGTCTCATTTGGGTGGAACCATATAGATAACCCATGTGTGTAGTCAAGACTGGCACTGGACCTATGAAGAGAGATGCCTCCAAGGAGGCAGATAATCCTAATGACACTCGTGTGCCTTTTGGGTATGATAACTAATCCTGACTATGCTGCTTCTGCACAGAGAGGTAGAATTTCCATCAGAGGATCTTATTTCTTGATTGTAGCATACAGTCTGGAGTCAATTTGGGACAGTAGAATTCCAAAATAAGCTCTAGTAAGAGCAAGCTCTATACAAATAAATATTTTGCATATTTTGTATAACTTGTGTTGTACTGAGTGACCCCATTATCAGTTACAATAATCCTCCATCTCCTTAAGCTGAGATAACTTTTTCTTTGTTGTATTTTTCGTTCTTGTTCTGATTAGACATTTATAGGAATGGCATTTTCTATTAATTTTCTCATTTCATTGGGAACAAATAAAAGTTATTTTTTTCTATTATTTTCACTGTTTAAACATCGAATTGCCTGAGAGAATGTGGATTCAGACACAGTTGCACTAGCTGATCCAGAGAGAAGTTGCTGCATGTAATATTCAAAATACTGAGTAAATAAGAAATATAACCATTTTCCAGTTGGAATTCTAAAAGAAAAAAAAATGAGACTAAAATTGTATTATATCATTATGGTGTTTTCATTCTGTTTTGGTCATGAGTCAATGGTCATGATCAATGAGTAAAAGATTTGCAATTTAGAAGATGTTCAACACATAGGATATTCAAATTAATAGGAGAGAAATCTTATGAGAGTGTGTGCCAACTGACTTCCAATCTACATCTATATTGATTCTCTTGGGAGCTTAGACACCCTCTTACAATGGAGATAGGTTCATTGTAGACACCACAACTGCGTTTTAACCTGCAGAGGAAGACCATTCTTTTTAAGTGTGGGTATGCAATAGATGTTCAGTTGTCTACATTGAGCTTTCTGGAGCAATTTTTATTCCTACTACCTGCTGATAAAGGAGCTGTGCTCCAATTCAGTTCTTGAGCTGTTCCCTTACTGGGACTGCTAGATTATAGATTCTTGATTAAACTGATTTTCTTGACACATATTTCTCTGTAAAATTTCACTACACAGGGGAAATGAAAATTTACACTGCAGCTTGCAGCCACCTGTTTTCACTCACCAGCATCTTTCTAACAGTGCCTTTTAAATGGCTGTGATGATCCTTCACAGCACTGTCACTTCAGTGATCATTTAGAGCTACCCTCCACAAACCTTCCTCCATATCTTCTCCTCTCTCTACTCATTTTCCCAGCAATGCCTATGGATCAAGCTGATTAAGTCCTTGCAAAAAAAAAAAAAAAAAAAAAAGGAAATAGTTTGGTAGTCAATTTAAGACTACCTGATATTGGAAACTGATGTAGTAGTCCATGTCTGAATAGATAATCAATAATATTAATTAAGTAGATAAAGCTCCAGCATCAAAACCCTCTCAGTCCTTGACTCGCAATGGAGAGGGACCTGGGAAGTCACCTCACCCATTATGACCTCAGAACTCACCTCTCCCTGCACCTCTGTACTAAAAATATCCCCCTTCTCTTTCTGAGAAAACAAAACAAAACAAAACAAAAAAGCCCACCACCACCAGCACCAACAAAAGGTCTCCAACACTACTTCTACCCAAGAACTAAGCCACTGGGATACTTCTAGATCTTTTCATGAATGCCCTGGTTTCTATCAGCCCCATTCTTTTCTCCCATGAATCATATCTGCTCACATGATCACCTCACTAACAAGGCTATTCCCAGCAAAGACCATGGCCCCTCAGGACTTGGCAGGGGTTGCTGATCAGGTCATCAGGAACTCAAAGAAACATGTCTTAGCAGTGAAAGTGCCCTTACCTGATGGATAAAAGATGAATTTTAGCACTTCGTTCAACACTTCACGACATTTTTGTGTCATGTTGGTCACTGAAATCAAGAGTAGAAACAAATTCAAAGTAAAAGACCATGCTAGAGATTTTTCTGAACTGGTCACCCAGCAGACAGGGAAAGTCTCTTGGAGCCATACTGGCTGTCACGGTAATCCTCCACTCCGACTTGTTGTACTAAGAACAGGCAGCGTGTCTGGGTAAGGAACCACTGCTAACAAGCCCTGATAAGAAACTCTGTTTTCTCTAAGATCTGCACTTTCATAACTCTTCTGTTCTCCTTCACCTGACAATCCCTATACCCACTGAGACCTTGCAACTCTGTGTTGCTGCTCATGGAGACTTCAGTACACCTGTGGAAAACACTCTGACAGCATACTTGTCCTTACTTGATGGCATGTACCGGCTTGGTAGTGCACTACTGCAGGCAGCAAGAATTGCAGACTCCCTCAGTTTTTCTACTATGTCACCCACTGGAAATGGAAGTAGAGACGAACAGAGTGTGAAAGACTACTGAGAACCTATTCCTGGCCCGGCCATGTTGCAGTGAGGGAAACACGTAGGGACTCCCTGGCTGACTCCCTGGGTGCTCATGAGAGCCCCTCACTTCTGTCCTATGAACTCATACAACACCTTCTTTCAAAACTATCCTCTTCTTTTTTTCTTTCTACACACAGCCTAGATCTCCAGTATGACTTCCATTCAAGAAACCAAGCCAACAGGAGTGCAGCTATATTCCCCCATCCGCTTCTTGCCATGAATGTGCTCATTTCTTTTAATGAGAGACTTCAGCTCCCGTTGATGCACTCTGCTCACAGGCTCATGCGTATGCCAGACAGATTAGCTTTTCCACACTTTCCCTAATAGCATTGCCCAAGAAATGTCAGCACTCATCTTTCCCTTTCAAAGCCCACAGCACCTTCCCCTCACAGTTCCTTTCCTCCTGTAGCTGATCCTCCTTGATGCTTGGTTTCAACCAGTCCTTCTAGGCAAGACATCACATAAATTTAAGTAATATAAGCTCCAATACTATTCCCACCAACCTTACTCAATCTCCTTTCCCTTCTTTTCCTCTTCTCACAACCATCTCCACCCTCCTTCATCACTCGAAGCAAACGTGGTTGCTGATCAGGCCTTTGGCAATGCAAAGGAACAGAACATTGCTTGGCAGTGTACGTCAGTGCCCTTACCTGGTGAATAAATGACGTTTTTTAGCATGCTACATGAGGCTTCATAAATCACATACGGATGGAGTTTTTGTGCGATGTTGGTCACTGAAGAAAAGACTAGAAATCAATGCAGAGTAAAAGACCATGTTAGAGATTTGTCTAAACTGCTCACCCAGTAGGTAGGGAAAGCCACAGAGTCATTGTGACTGTAGAGTGGACCCAGTGGACATAGACGTGAAAAATTATATGTTTTTTTTTCCCCCTTCTTTTCCCCATATCCTAATAATGCTCTACGTCATTAGGAATTTTAAATAAAGATCAGTGCTGAAATATTCTTCTACACTTTGAAGGAATGAGAGAAGACCATCCTAGCCCTTACCTGATGAGAAATTCTGTTGCACAGTGTTCAACACACTGTAAATCAGCGACATCTTCAGTATTTGTGCTATGTCAGTCACTAATAATTGAAGTTGATGTAAAAACAATGTCAAAATTCTCTGTGTAGTTTCTGATGTCTTGGTCCCATTGCAGAGTGGGGAAAAAAAAAAAAAAAAAAACAGATATTGAAATTGTTTGGGAGCTAACCCTCTGGACACATTCCTTTTGTCAGGGGCAAACGTTGCCTCATGTTTATACTGGGTCTGTTCTGTCTCTCCTCCCTCTGGTAGCACACTACCTGCTTGTCATGTACGTCAGACACAAAACATCGTTTTCCTGCTCGTTTCCTACATTTTCCCATGAGAAGAATGGAATTTAATGTCCTTCCTCCTTTTCCTTCCAACACTTATCTCCCTCATAGAAAAAACTTTTGAGGTCAGATGGTATGTAAATTTAAGCCTTTTTTGCTTAATCAAATTAATAGAGAAATCTTCAAAATGTGGAATTTGTCTTGCAAGTTCTGATCTATGTGCCATCTGACTGACTGTCCACCACACATGTGCTGACTGGCCATCTTTGGCACTTAGGGGAGGGGGTATTTATTAGGGGTTGCATAGAATTTGCAAGAACAAAGTTTAAAAACGTCTTGACTTACTTTGGATATCAATAAAGTAAATATTTACATCTAAACTTGTTGTCTAGATAACCCTTTTCGGGAAAAGGAGGAAGAGATGCTCCTGGGGATTAATTCCTCTAACCCAAAGAGAGAAGTCTAAAATAGATTTCAGAAGCACATTGCGACTGTTTCTTTCTTTCTCATGCCTATAAGGAGAAGTGAGAGGGTTTTCTAAGGCACAGATATATACTTCATAGGTGTGTAAATATTAATTTTCTAGATTTATTACTGTCTTGAAGTGTTTATAATAAAGTTCAATACCTATAATGCTTAACGCAACATTTTCAAAATATAATTTCCTTAGGAAAAAGGACAGAAAATATTAACAGCAATAACAATAGTTTCTAATTCTTCAAATTACCTAAAGTGCTGGATGAATGAATGGTCTGAACATCAACAAACCTTGAGGCATTGCCTTGCAGATTTGCATGCTGCGGAAAAGTGGTGAGTTTGATGAACTTATTAGACAGTAAACTTATCATTAGATACTTTGCTCTACACACAAAATCGTGCAATGGTATTTAGTTATGAGCATGGGCTCATTTCAAGAACTCATTCGTGGTATCAAATGAAACTATTTATTGTGGGAACGAAAACCAACACAATAAATGTCAAAGTGACAGAAATATTCTGAAGTATTAAGCAAGGAAAATAGGAGATTTTAGACAAGTGTATGAAGATGCTGCACATCTTGCAAGCCTATTCCATAAAATACTTTTGGCCAGTAGTGTATAAAAAGGATATTAAATCTATAAATGATACTGAATGTATGTCTGTGTGCGTGTTCATGTGTGTCTGTGAAAGAATGGGTGCTGGAAAATCTAGTTATCAGAAATATATATAAGTTACATCCTGTAGGATACATGGATCAAGGACATTATAAGAGAGGAATGAAAAGCGTAAGTATATGCTGTTCTTATAGATCATGAAAGGAAATTGTCCCATCACTTGAAATGCTAAGGGAATCTGTTCTCTCTCTCTTTTGAACTTTTCCTTTGGTGGTAATAAAATGAGGTGATAATTCTCTAAAGCAATAAACCACACCATTTATAGTATGTCTTCTTCGTGGGGTTATAGTCCATGCTTAAGTTTCAGAGTCTGAAGAAAGTGACAAATCATCAAAGTGAGGTAATAAGCCCATTTTAGAATGGCTACATAACGTTCAGAAGTGAAACTGCAAGGAAGTCAATCTCCTATGATTTCTTGTTTTGCTGTACCCTTCAGGATGAGATCCATTGCACTTTAGAATTGATCACTTCCATATATTGACTGTAACGTGCTTAATTCCAATGTGAACACCTACACTGCAGATGTTGACATTTGATCAGATGAATTGCACTTTTGGAAGAGTCTTTCATGCTTAATATAGCTAACAGTTTTCTTTTATTTGCTCCATGTGACTGTCCTGAAATTGAATGTTTGTCCTTATAGGACAGCATAAGATGAGACTGCTCCATTAACTTTGCTATTACTTTAATTCACACTCTCTTTGCAAGAAGCGTATTATGCAGAAGAACATGGCTGAGAAGTATACAAATAGCAAGACTTTTTTTGAGTTGTCATGATGTGCATTTCAGTAGGTAGCTATGCTGTAGATTTTCCATATGGCACATTATTTTTTAGCATTCTTATATAACTTTTTTTCAGTCAATCAAGAGTAATATTTTGATGCTTCTCCAAATAAAGCAGTCAAAAGGATTCAATAAAAACAATTAGCATCTTGGATAGTTTCCTTTTGACAAAGTTTGACCATCAGCCCAGTTAACCATCTGGGCTTCCTCTATAGAAAAATTTGAGAGTTACAGAATGAAAAAAAGACTACAGAAGAGAATTCAGTCTAGTCTATCCATCACATCATTTCTGCTAAAAGATTAATACAAAAATTTCCAAGAACAGTACTGTTCCTAGTCACACTTACCTGTGCTTATATACAGGAATCTCAGCCTTTGTGCTTTTGAAATCCCAGCCAAGTGCAAGTCCGGAGAAGACTAAAAACCCAGATATATTCCCAACTTTATTTGTTCTTCCGCAACTGCGAATGCCTTTTCTAGTGAATCATGACTTAGATATTGTGTCAGCACTGAATAAATCACGCATAACAAAGTCCAAAGTAATTAGACACAAAAAGCAGCCACCACCTAGGCCAAACTGTTAATGCATAGCCTTTGTACCTGTTGCAGCACTAGACCATACAAGTCTTGATAAACAACGCTGACATTTGGATTACATCAAGGATACAAACCAAAGACATTAGATACAACATTTCAAGTGCAAATACAGACTGTTGTAGAGGTCAGGTAAGTAGAGCTCCAATTACTAATGTTTGACATTTGAAAACTCCAAACAATCCTAAAAAAACTACTTTCTTGGCCACTGAATACAGTGTCTTCTGCTTTGGTACTCCTCAGGTACTATTGGGAATTGATAGAATAAAGGATGCAAAGGGAGACCAACATGCCTCACACTTTTTTTTTTTTTTTTTTTTTTTTTTTTTTTTTTTTTGACGGGGGCCTGGCGTCAGCTCTTCTTACATCATTATTTTGAGAAATGTATTTAACTGTTCTTAAATTCTGCAGAGAATGGAAACTTGATGTTCTTCCATACAATGATTCTTCTTCCATTAGAATGTATTTCTTGGATATCTCTTCAGATGAAAACATAAATGTAGGTTTCAACATGCAGGTGACCATACACAAGCAAGACATCCAAGCTATCTGTATATGCAGTGAAGATGTAGAGAAAGAGGGACTTGCCTGAGAGGAGGTGTCTATCAATAACTGAGATGTTCTAGGATATCATATCTAGCCTCCAGTTGCCTCTCCAGAGGAGCTCCAGTCTCTTTTTGGGCCTAGGTCCTATTTTTAAGTGCCATGTCAGTGTTTGCGAATGTGTTAGGCCTCCTTTAATGATACCACATACCCATAATGGGACAGGGGAACTGGCTAACATGACTAGAATGGAACTGGCTAATGTGACTAGAATAGAAACTCCCATCTATGGAATGGGAGTTGAATGCTGGTCCAACCGTGTCCTCTAGGATGCCAGGAATGAAACAGGACATCCAAGTAGTCAAATCAAAAATTGAACTGCTAACTTGGAATATTTCTTGCTGCAGTTTCCCTGGCTATATCTTCATTAATAAATAACGCTGTAAAATGTGAATCAATCAGCAGAACAGGGTAGTTGCTAGCTATATTTCAGGTACATGTTGTAAAAGGCATGTTATTTTGGAGTAACTCAAAATGGACTTACCATGACTATCCTGCATGCATTCTTTCAGGGCATTGGATATCTCAGCACATCACCTCCGCAAGAACCATACTGTGTTTTCAACTGCCTCAAGCAGATGAGAGTAACATGTGGTTTCTCACAATACCATTCCATGTAGATACATTTTAATCCCCATTTCTGCTCCTGAATCTGTACTTGGTTTGTTTCTTTTCCTGGTCATGAATATGTAAGCATCTTTAGCAACTACTCTGCTTCTTATTTGCTGGGAGTTCTAGGCGGAGTCAAAAATATGTTGATTTTAGCTAGACTTCACCTGCGTTCATTCCTTTGAATTAACACAGTGTATTTGGTGGTTCCCAGTTTAAAATTGCAGCAATGGAGCCCATGCTGTAAAGAAGATAAGAAATCTCTCCCTTCCAGTGAGCATCAAGTTTAGATACAGCTGTAGACATTGTAGGGTGACAGTGGCTTGGACGAGATGTCCAAGAATACCGGTGTCCTTGATTTCCTACATCCAGTCAAAAGAGTCCAAGAAGTTTTTGTGAGCCCATAGTATACTGTAACCTCTTGTCCTGTGACCCAAAATTCATTCTTAAGGAAAAGATGACCTTTCTTTTACAAGATACAAAATTATAATCTTAAAACAACATTAAAATGCCACATTTGTTTCAAAGTGGTGCTTAGCAACAGGACGAGAGGCAATGGCCACAAACTGAAACAGAGGAAATTCCATCAGAATAGGAGGACAAATGTATTTACTGCGAAGGTGACAGAGCATGGGAACAGGCTGAGAAGCTGTGGAGTCTTCTTCTGGGGAGATACTCAAACATGCCTAGATGCAATGCTGTATAATGAGCTCTAGGTGACCCTGCCTGAGCAGGCAAATAGGACTAAATGATCTCCAAAAGTCCCTTCCAACCTCAATCATTCTGTGTTTTCTGATTCTGTGATGTTGATGGGAACCCAGCTCCACTACATCCTGCATTCTGGCTCATACAGATCGGAGGAGCTGGCCCTGCTTGGCTTCCTCATCTCCATGAAAGCTACTGCTGATTCTTACTCTTTTATTTACAGAATCCCAGAATGCTTACAGTTGGAGGGGACCTCTAGAGATCACCTAGTCCAACCCTCCTGCTCCAGCAGTAACACCTAGAGCACTTGGCACAGAGTGGCATTCAGGCGGGTTTTGAAGATCCGCACAGAAGGAGACTCCACAACCTCTCTGGGCAGCCTGTTTCAGGCCTCTGTCACCCTCAGAGGAAAGAAATTCTTCTTCATATGGAGGTGGAACTTCCTGCGTTTCAACTTACACTGATTACCCTTAGTCCTGTCACTGGCCACCACTGAGAAGGGCCTGGCCCCATCCTCCTTACAATCACCCCTCAGGTACTTCAACATGTTAATCAAATCTCCTCTCGACCTTCTTTTCTCCAGACTAAACGGGCCCAGATCGCTTAGTCTTTCCTCATACGACAAATGCTCCAGTCCCTTAATTATCTTCGTGGCTCTGCACTGGACCCTCTCTAGAAGCAGCATGTCCTTCTCGTACTGAGGAGCCAGGAACTGCACCCAAAAGTCCAGGTGCTGCCTCCTCACCAGAGCAATGTGCCATGAGGGCACATTACTGACTCATGGTTAACCTGTTATCAACCAGGACTCCCAAATCCCTCTCTGTGGAGCTGCTTTCCAGCAGGCCAACCCCTATTCTGTACTGGTGCCTGGGGTTATTCCTCCCCAGGTGCAGGACCCTGCACTTCTCCTTGTTGAACCTCATAAGGTTCCTCTCTGCCCAACTCTCCATCCTGTCTAGGTCTCTCTGAATGGCAGCGCAGCCCTTGGGAGTGTAGGCCACTCCCCCCAGTTTGGTGGGGACTTGCCAAGTGCGCAGTCTGTGCCCTCGTCCAAGACATTGATGACCAAGTTGAAGAGCACCAGGCCCAGTACTGACCCCTGTGGGACACCACTGGCCACAGACCTTCAACTAGACTTGGCCCCATTTATCACCACCCTCTGAGCTCTGCCATCCAGACAGTCCTCGATCCACTTTACAGTCCACTCATTCAGTCCACATTTCCTAAGCTTTCCTATGAGGATGTTATGGGAGACTGTGTCGAAAGCCTTGCTGAAGTCAAGGTAGACAACATCCACAGCTCTCCCATTGTCTGTCCAGCCTGCCACCTCATTGTAGAAGGCTATCAGGTTCGTCAGACATGACGCCCTTGGTGAATCCATGCTGACTACTCCTGATCACTTTCTTTTCCTTGGCATACCTAGAGATGGTCTCTAGGATGAGCTACTCCACCACCTTTCCAGGGACCGAGGTGAAGCTGACCAGTCTGTAGATTCCTGGCTCCTCCCTCTTACCTTTTTTGAAGACTGGAGTGACGTTGGTTTCTTCCAGTCCTCCGGCACCTCCCCCATCCTCCATGATCTCTCAAGGATGATGGAGAGCAGCTGAGCAATGATGCCCGCCAGTTCCCTCAGCACTCTTGGGTGCATCCCATCTGGGCCCATAGATTTATGGGTGTTCAACTTGCCAAAATAATCCCTAACCCAATCCTCCTCAACCATGGGAAACTCCTCCTCTCTCTTGTTTCTTTCTCTTGTCTCCAGGCTCAGTACATGGGGACTGGCCTTAGCAGTAAAGACTGAGGCAAAGAAGGCCTTTAGTAACTCTGCCTTCTCTGCATCCTCTGTCACCAAGGCACCCTCCCCATTCAGCAGCGGACTAACATTTTCCCCAGTCTTCCTCTTGCTGCTGATGTATTTGTAGAAGGGCTTCCTGTTGCCCCTGACAGCTCTCACTAACTCTAATTCCAACGGGCCTCGCCCTTCCTCTTTGCATCCCTGCATTCTCTGACAACGTTCCTGTACTCTTCCCATGTGGCCCGGCCCTTCTTCCACATGATGTAGGTTCTCTTTATCTCACTGAGTTTACCCAACAGCTCCTTGCCCATCCACTCAGGTCTTCTGCCTGCCTTGCTTGCCTTCTTTCTTTTCGGAATGCACCGATCCTGAGCTTGGAGAAAGCGGTGCTTAAATAGAAGTCAACTCTTCTGGACCTCCTTTCCTTCTAGGACCCTTGCCCAAGGAATTCCTCCAAGGAGCTCCCTGAAAAGGTCAAAGATAGTTCTCTTAAAGTCCAGGGTTGCAATCCTACTTCTTGTCCAGCTTCCTCCTTTCAGGATTGTGAATTCCATCATCTCGTAGTCACCACTTGTGACCACGAGTTTTGGTTGCTGAAGAATTAAATGCCATGGAGAAATATTCAAAGGAAAGCAACCACAGAATTTCCATATGCATTACTCTTTATTATCCCAAACATATTGAATGCACTTCATATAATTATGATGGCTGCATTTTTGACAATCAGTATTAGCAAAATCAGAAAGCAGAGCATAGTTTCCTACTGGGCCTGACACCTCTTTTTTCTTCCAGGAGACGGACTGTTTCTCTTGTGCCTTTTCTACTGATTGTGAGACTGCCAGCACATGAGAATCTACCATTCTGGCAGGAGTCAGGAGTCCCTCCAGAGAAGGAGGGAAAGACAATGTCACTCTGTCAGAGAGGATTTAGGAAACTGTATGAGGGAGTTTTTGAGTGGGCTTTGCAAAGCGATTGTGCTCTTGAGGATGCTTGCCAATGCCCTGCAGGCTTGCTTGCTTTTCAACTCACATGGGAAACAGCAGGAAAACATGAGAGCTGGGCACAGCAGACATCACTAAGAAAAGCTCACATATTTTGACTTTGACATTTGAGACCAGTCCTTTCTTACACCAAAGGGAATCATGTTCACTCAGAAACTCTCAAGATGGCTTTCACACCCTTCTACAAATAAAGGCAGTTTCTACAGCATTGATGAGAAGTGAGACAAGCTAATTTTTGGATGTTCCTGCTTCGCAGACCTTGCATACAAGGGGTCTAGTGTGACATGCGATGTTCCATGAAAGCAAGTCTCATGTGTGGCTGAGAAATGTGATTGGAAGATCCTTGCAAAGCTTTCCCATCCCATAAGAGGGCTCCCTTTTTGGACAAATAGACCACATGGATGTTTATTGCTATTTTCATTATATTTTGAGTAACAGGGATATAAACACTTAACCTACTCATAAGAATTCAAAACAAAAGCTGCCCTATACTCCCAAGTCAATGTTCCTCTCATTCCTGGAGTGCAGAGACACTTCCTTCCCTTGTGTGTTCTATTGGTAAAAGCAAAGCCTAACTCCACCCGCGAACTGGCAGCCTGAACTCTAAGGATTCCCCTTCTTGACTGGCTAACTGAAGGTCTAGCAAACAGAGATGGAAGTGTGTGGTATGAATTTGCTGTAGTCAAGTGACCAAACCTAGGGGCATTCTGACAGAAACGCAGTCTCCACCTGGATCTCTGTATCACTTATCCATTTACTTCCCATCATGGTCCTCCTCAAACCCCTGGGCTATTTTCAGGGGCTCAGTGTCAGGCTTTGAAGAAATGAAGCCTGTTGAGAAGAAGGGAAAGAACTTCTCTTCCTGGTGGCTGTCTCCACCAAGGGAGAAAGTGTACACAGCTGTTTTCTTGCTGACATTATAAAATGACAGCTGTTTGGCTGTGGTGTCCAGGAAGATCCCAATCCTTGTGGGTTTCCCACTCACAGCCAAGCGGGTCCAAGGCTCTGTGCGGGCCCAATAGTCTCGCCCATCTGCTAATGCTATGACCCAGAAGCCCTTCTCTGGGGACAGGGTCAGCGTGCCTTTCCGTGTCACAGGCTCCCGCGCAATGCCCACCTCCCAATTACTTCTCTTCCCAACATCCACTTCCCAATAGTATTTCCCACATGTGTATCCATCCTTTGCCAAAAGGAAAGCGTGGGAGTCGAATCTCTTGTCATTTCTGGGCACATGCTTGATGGTGCCCGTATCTGACACATTCTTCCCATCTTCGGAGACCTTGAGCCTTGGATGAGCCGTGTCAGCATCTAGAGTGACATCCACTGCAAAGATGAAGCCAATCCTTCAGTATTAAACACCTTGTACTCAATTTTTCTAAATCTTTTTACCCTGTGTCCCTGTACTACTATCCATTTAACATATCTCTGCCTCTTCCATGTTCCTTATTTTACTTCCTGTATCAGAATACCTGCAGCCCTTGTCCTCCCAAATCTCTCATGTCCTTTGCTTTGTTTTTTTTTTTAATCTTACCTTTGTGACGCTGTATTTTGAAAATCTCTGTAGGAAAACAAATAAAAGAGGCAGTGAGTAGATGTGAGAAGGATGCCTTGTCTGCAAAGAGCTAATGAATAATCCATGGTGTCAAGCAAAAGAGTATGCTCTTCTGCTAAACATCTGCTTTCGACAGGTCGGAAAACATATCAAAAACCCCTGTCCTCCTCCAGAGAGGGAAATCCTTT
This sequence comes from Tinamus guttatus, assembly GCF_059628265.1. NCBI lineage: Eukaryota > Metazoa > Chordata > Aves > Tinamiformes > Tinamidae > Tinamus > Tinamus guttatus. Next base: position 629,018 of record NW_028288673.1, read on the forward strand.
GGCTCACTCAGGAGATTGCAGAGGAGATTGAGAAACCCTTCAAACATACCTGACCTCTCAGATGGAGAAGGAGGAGAGAAGACATGCTGCCTGACAGCACAGAGAGTAGACAGTGAAAAAGGGAAAAAAAATACATGTTTTTACAGATTGAAAAAGCATAGCTTTTCTGTCAAAATCAGAGTTGGCTAATATTCATACTGTATAAATCATCTTCTCACTCCCTTATGATGACTCTGGAGTACTCAGTATTGGGCGCTCATCGACATGCCCAACGAGATCCTTTCATCTAATTAACTATCACGCTCTTTTAACACTCCTATTTCTCCACATTTGCGTCCTTGATTCTGGCTACATGCAACTTCAGAAACACACCAGAGAGTACTCATCTACCCATTCATGAAGTTCTCCTGCAAAATAAAAGTGTGGATACTGCTGGTAGACCAATCGCATGACATATTGAGGGACCACTCTGGAAAGTTTGATATTAGCCTCCATCAACTAGGAGGCCTCAACTGTGTTGAGGTCATTCCCTACTCATGGAAAACTATATTGAGCTGGGTCAGGCAATAAGGCAAAAGAAACTGATGTGGACACCTGCTTGATCCAAACAAAGCTTACAACAACCTGAGATGTCATGTCAAGGAAGTGAACATTGAAATATCCCTGACTTACCATAGGAAAATTTTCCAAAAATTAATTTCATTTGTTTCTTCCTTGTTCCATTACTTCATCCTTCCCTTGTGTCCATTAATCAATTGCAAATAAAATTCCTCATATACCATCAGTAGAAAATTCCACAACTCCACAATAGCTCCACTAATGCTCACAATAATGGGATCCCTGCTTGATCCCTAAAATCCTGCGTCTTGGGACACCATGAAATTCCTATTGCCTTAGGATGCCAGCAAGCAGTCACCTAGCTGTGCTTGCAGTTGTGCTGCAACAGAAAGCACGAGGGCCGTTACAATCTACTGTTAAATGCATCCCACAAAGCCCTGCTGCACTACTGTAGTAGAGCACCCGTTCTTGGGAGCAGAGCTGTTGCTTTTGGCAACTAGGCCAGGATTGTATGACTGTATGACTGAAACACCTTTACGGCTGGGGTCCACAGTGTGGATACACACTCAAAGCAGGGAGATAACACACGTTCCATAATGCCCACCAGGGAATTTATACTTGGCCCACCCCACCTTTCTTCCTTCTCGCATTGCTCACTTCACCCCTTCCACATACTCCTACTGCCTTCCCTCACTCCATCCACACCCTTTTGGAAGATCTCCTATCCGGCCTTCCTTCCCTTCCTCTGCACTGCCTTCTACAACTTCTGCCTCCTCTCCTTTCTTTCCATACTTCCACCAGGCCCTGCACTTCCTTTTTGCCTCCATGGCTTCCTTCCCTCCTTCTTGCCCTGCCTAGCACTTCCCCCTCTCATCAACTTCTCCCTTCCTTCCCTCACACTCCGTTTCAGCTCTGTCTCCCCTCCCATCACGGCCTCCCTCCATACGCCTGCTTCCTCAGGCAAGCCACATGGGCAGTCTCCAGCTCAAGAAGAAGACTTCCACAGGGCAGTCTCCACAGGGGCAGCAGCTCCACTAATGCTCACAACCACGGGCTGCTACTTTCCTACCAACAAAAGCCCAAGGTCTTTGCCAGTCAGCAGCTCCCTCTCATCAGGAGACCTCTCCAGCATACCCGCTCCCACCCAGTACCTCAGACCACTTACCCTTTGCGCTGTTCGCTTCAGCTACAAAAGGAAGAAGGAAAGGACTTAGTAAACACAGGGCATGGCACTCATTCCCACCCACGACTCCCCATGGAGGCCTTTGGTGACTTCTCTCCTCATCTTTTTGCAGCAGGCTTTTGTCCTAGACCACCACAAGGAGACCTGGCTCAACAGACACACAGCACTCACCACTCACACTCTCCCCTCTAGCAACAAGGAGCCCCTCTCCCACGCCAGCAAGCACTCACCTAGCTTGGCTTGCAGGTCCTCTGCAAAAGAAAGCACAAGGGCTGTTACAAACTGCTGCTGAGTGCATTGCACAAGGCTCTGGTAGGGGAACTGAGGCATAATTCTCCCACTCCATCTGTAGGATGGAGTCCATTTAGGACTCTCATTGGCCTCTGATTATCAGGAGAATGCCACAGCCTTTGGGAACTAGTCCAGGACTGCGATCATGTCTAGCCCTGCTCCAGAAAACCCCAAGCACCTGAACTCACACAGCTGAACAGAAGTCACTGCTGTGACCCAAGGTCAAGAGATAATTGAAGCAGAATTTTGCTCACAAGAGAGCAAAATTGGCCTCCCACCACAGCTCTCTTTTTTCTCTTACTCCTGTTTTAACCTTCTGAGCTCTGCTTCTGCCTTCCAGTGGTTCCACACAAAACCACTTAGGAAGTCTGCCTTCCTCACTTCCTGCATTTCACACAACCTTCCCTCCCTCTGGCCTCCCTTTGGCCATCCTGGGTGCGTTAAGAAGAGCATCTCCAGCAGGTCGAGGGAGGGGATCCTGCCCCTCTGCTCAGCCCTGGGGAGGCCACATCTGGAGTATTGTGTCCAGTTCTGGGCCCCATAATACAAGAGGGATGTGGAGCTGCTGGAGAGAGGCCAGCGCAGGGCCACAAGGATGATCAGGGGCCTGGAACATCTGCCCTATGAGGAGAGGCTGAGGGAGCTGGGTCCGTTGAGCCTGGAGAAGAGAAGGCTGAGAGGGGACCTGAGCAGTGTCTAGCAGTACCACAAGGGAGGCAGCGAGGAGGAAGGTGCTGGCCTCTTTCCACTGGTGGCCACCAACAGAACTAGAGGTAATGGCCACGCATGGAAACACCAAAATTTCCACAGGAACTTAAGGAAAAATTTCTTAAGAGTGAGGGTGACAGAGCACTGGAACAGGCTGCCCAGAGAGGTTGTGGAATCTCCTTTTCTGGAGATCTTCCAAACCCGCTTGGACGCAGTCCTCTGCCACGTGCTCTAGCTGACCCTGCGTGTGCAGGGAGCTTGGGCTACATGACCTCTAGAGGTCCCTTCCAACCTTAAGCATTCTGTGATTCTATGATTCTATGACCCCAGGTTGAGAACTAAGCAAGCTCAGTTTTGCTCACAAGAGAGCAAAATTGGCCTCCCACCACAGTTCTCACTTTTCTCTTACTCCCGTTCTGATCCTTCTGAGCTCTACTTCTGCCTTCCAGTGGTTTCACCCAAAACCACTTGCCAGGCCTGCCTTCCTCATTTCCTACATTTCACATGACCTTCCCGCCCTCTGGCCTCCCTTTTGCCATTCCTTCCACATGCCTCTTCAACCTTCTACGTGCCCAGGGCTCCCTTCATTTCCATTCTCTGCCCATGGCTTCCTTCTCGTCTACTTGCCTTCCTTATCACTTCCTCCTCTCATCATCTTCCTCCTTCACCCCTCACACTCTATTTCTGCTCTGCCTTCTCTCCCGCTCAGCCTCCCTCCAACGTGCTCTTGCTCATCAAGACACCTCCTCTGGGCAGCCTCCACTGCGCCAGCAGCTCCACTAATGCTCACAACCATGTGCTCCCTGCTTGTCCCTACATCTATTCGCTTTTGGGACACCATGAACTTCCTCTGGCCTCGGGATTACTCCACAGGTGGATGTCCCAGCATATGAGACCACTTACTGTTCTCCTCCTCCACTTGAGCTACAAAAGAAAGAGAAAAGGGCCTTAGCAAAGAGAGGACACTGCACTCACACCCACCCACACCTCCCCGCACATGAATTTGGTGACTTCCCACTCCCATTTCCGCAGCAGGCTCCCATCCTTGCAAGACTGGCTGAGGACAACAGGTGGTCCAGATTCGACCCTGTACCCCAGGAGCTCTCAGCAAAACCTCTTTGCAGGCCTGCCTTCCTGGCCTCATGCATTTCAGCCTTCTTCCCTTCCCTCTCACTACGAGACCTCTCCCACATACCATATCCCCGCAGCCCAGAACACTTACCCTTCTCCTTCTTAGTTTTATCTACAAAAGGAAGACAAAAGGCATTTAACAAAGTCAGAGATACTGCTCTCATCCATGCTTAACTCCCCACCCACCCATTGGGTGAATTTTCCCATCACATTTTTGCAGTTGGCTTCCATCCTAGCCCACCACAAGAAGGCCTGGTGCAACAAGTACACAGCGCCCCCAACTCATGCTCTTCCCTGTAGGGACAAAGAGCCTCTCTCCCATATCAGCAAGCACTCAGCTAGCAGTCCTTGCCGTTGGTCTGCAAAAAAAGGACAAGGGCTGTTACAATCTGCTGTCGAATGCATTGCACAAAGCCCTGCTGCACTACTCTAGCAGAGCACCCATTCTTGGTAGGAGACCTGTTGTTTTTGGCAGCTAGACCAGGATTGTGTGACTGTCCCATCTGGCCATGGGAAACACCTTTACGGCTGGGGTCCACAGATACACAACACCTGGCCCAACAGATACACAACACTCCCCACTCACACTCTCCCCGCTGGCAACAAGGAGGCCCTCTCCCATGCCAGCAAGCACTCACCTAGCTTGGTCTGCAGGTCCTCTGGAAAAGAAAGCACAAGGGCTGTTACAAACTGCTGCTGAGCGCATTGCACAAGGCCCTGGTGGAGGCGCAGAGGCAAATGTCTCCCCCCAACTCCATCTTTAGGATGGAGTCCCTTAGGACCCTAATGGACACCTGATTCTTGGGAGAAGGCTGCAACCTTTGGGAACTAGTCCGGGACTGTGCTCGTGTTGAGCCCTGCCCCAGGAAACCCCAAGCACCTGGAGTCACACAGCTAAAACAAAGTAATTGCTGTGACCCAGCAATTACTGTAATTGCTGCGACCCTTCTGGAGAGCAGCTCTGCAGAGAGGGACCTGGGTGTCATGGTGGATGACAAGTTGACCATGAGGCAGCAGTGTGCCCTTGTGGCCAAGAAGGCCAATGGGATCCTGGGGTGCATTAACAAGAGTGTCTCTAGCAGGTCGTGGGAGGGGATCCTGGCCATCTACTCAGCCCTGGTGAGGCCACATCTGGAGTATTGTGTCCAGTTCTGGGCTCCACAGGACAAGAGGGATGTGGAGCTGCTGGAGAGAGGCCAGCGCAGGGCCACAAGGATGATCAGGGGCCTGGAACATCTGCCCTATGAGGAGAGGCTGAGGGAGCTGGGCCTCTTGAGCCTGGAGAAGAGAAGGCTGAGAGGGGACCTGAGCAGTGTCTAGAAGTACCTCAAGGGAGGCAGCGAGGAGGAAGGTGCTGGCCTCTTTCCACTGGTGGCCACCGACAGAACAAGAGGTAATGGCCACGCATGGAAACACCAAAATTTCCACAGGAACTTAAGGAAAAATTTCTTAAGAGTGAGGGTGACAGAGCACTGGAACAGGCTGCCCAGAGAGGTTGTGGAATCTCCTTTTCTGGAGATCTTCCAAACCAGCTTGGACGCAGTCCTCTGCCACGTGCTCTAGCTGACCCTGCGTGTGCAGGGAGCTTGGGCTACATGACCTCTAGAGGTCCCTTCCAACCTTAAGCATTCTGTGATTCTATGACCCAAGGTTGAGAACTAAGCAAGCTCAGTTTTGCTCACAAGAGAGCAAAATTGGCCTCCCACCACAGCTCTCACTTTTCTCTTACTCCCGTTCTGATCCTTCTGAGCTCTACTTCTGCCTTCCAGTGGTTTCACCCAAAACCACTTCCCAGGCCTGCCTTCCTCATTTCCTACATTTCACACAACCTTCCCTCCCTCTGGCCTCCCTTTTGCCATTCCTTCCACATGCCTCTTCAACCTTCCACATGCCCAGGGCTCTCTTCATTTCCATTCTCTGCCCATGGCTTCCTTCTCGCCTACTTGCCTTCCTTACCACTTCCTCCTCTCATCATCTTCCTCCTTCACCCCTCACACTCTATTTCTGCTCTGCCTTCTCTCCCGCTCAGCCTCCCTCCCACGGGCTCTTGCTCATCAAGACACCTCCTCTGGGCAGCCTCCACTGCGCCAGCAGCTCCACTAATGCTCACAACCATGTGCTCCCTGCTTGTCCCTACATCTCCTCGCTTTTGGGACACCATGAATTCCCTCTCGCCTCGGGATTACTCCACAGGTGGATGTCCCAGCAAATGAGACCACTTACTGTTTTCCTCCTCCACTTGAGCTACAAAAGGAAGGGAAAAGGGGCTTAGCAAAGAAAGGACACTGCACTCACACCCACCCACACCTCCCCGCACACGCATTTGGTGACTTCCCACTCCCATTTCCTCAGCAGGCTCCCATCCTTGCAAAACTGGCTGAGGCCAACAGACAGTCCAGATTCGAGCCTCTACCCCAGGAGCTCTCAGCAAAACCTCTTTGCAGGCCTGCCTTCCTGGCCTCATGCATTTCAGCCTTCTTTCCTTCCCTCTCACCACGAGACCTCGCCCACATACCATATCACCACAGCCCGGAACACTTACCCTTCTCCTTCTTAGTTTCATCTACCAAAGCATTTAACAAAGGCGGAGATACTGCTCACATCCATCCTTAACTCCCCACCCACCCTTTGGGTGAATTTTCCCATTACATTTTTGCAGTGGGCTTCCATCCCAGTCCACCACAAGAAGGCCTGATGCCATCAGTACGCAGCGCCCCCCACACATGCTCTTCCCTCTAGCTACAAGGAGCCCCTCTCCCACACCAGCAAACACTCACCTAGCTTGGCTTGCAGGTCCTCTGCAAAAGAAAGCACAAGGGCTGTTACAAACTGCTGCTGAGTGCATTGCACAAGGCCCTGGTAGGGGACTTGAGCCAACATTCTCCCACTCCATCTGGAGGATGGAGTCCATCTAGGACTCTAATTGACTCCTGATTCTAAGGAGAATGCCACAACCTTTGGGAACTAGTCCACGATGGCGCTCATGTCTATTCCTGCCCCAGGAAACCCCAAGCACCTGCAGTCACACAGCTAAAACAAAGTAATTGCTGTGACCCTTCTGGAGAGCAGCTCTGCAGAGAGGGACCTGGGTGTCATGGTGGACAACAAGTTGACCATGAGGCAGCAGTGTGCGCTCGTGGCCAAGAAGGCCAATGGGATCCTGGGGTGTGGTAGGAAGAGAGTCTCCAGCAGGCTGTGGAAGGGGATCCTGCCCCTCTACTCAGCCCTGGTGAGGCCACATCTGGAGTATTGTGTCCAGTTCTGGGCTCCACAGGACAAGAGGGATGTGGAGCTGCTGGAGAGAGTCCAGCGCAGGGCTACAAGGATGATCAGGGGCCTGGAACATCTGCCCTATGAGGAGAGACTGAGGGAGCTGGGCCTCTTGAGCCTGGAGAAGAGAAGGCTGAGAGGGGACCTGAGCAGTGTCTACAAGTAGCTCAAGGGAGGCAGTGAGGAGGATGCTGCTGGCCTCTTTTCACGGGTGGCCACTGACAGAACTAGAGGTAATGGCAACAAATAGAAACACCAAAATTTCCACAGGAACTTAAGGAAAAATTTCTTAACAGTGAGGGTGACAGAGCACTGGAACAGGCTGCCCAGAGAGGTTGTGGAGTCTCCTTCTCTGGAGATCTTCCAAACCCGCTTGGACGCAGTCCTGTTCCACATGCTCCAGGTGACCCTGCGTGTGCAGGGGTGGTTGGACTAGATGACCTCTAGATTGGTTGGACTAGATTGGTTGGACTAGATGACCACTAGATGATCCCCCTTCCAACCTTAAGCATTCTATGATTCTATGACCCAAAGTTGAGAGCTAAGCAAGCTCAATTTTGCTCTCAAGAGAGCAAAATCTACCACCCATGACATCTTTCTCTTTTCTCCTACTCCTATTCTGACCCTTTCTAGCTCTGCTCCTGCCTTCCACCAGGCCACCCAAAACTACTTGGCAGGGCAGCTGGAGGCACACAGCGAAACAGAACTCACTGCTGTGATCCAAGGTCAAGAGACAAGTGAAGCTGAATATTGCTCACAAGAGAGCAAAACTGGCCTCCCACCACAGCGCTCTCTTTTCTCTTACTCCTGTTTTGACCCTTCGGAGCTCTGTTTCTGCCTTACAGTGGTTTCACCCAAAACCACTTGTCAGGTCTGCCTTCCTCATTTCCTGCACTTTACACACCTTTACAGCTCTGGTCCCAATGTGGATACCCACTCAAGGCAGGGAGATAACACACATTCCATAATGCCCACCAGGGAATTTATACTCGGCCCGCCTCACATTTCTCCCTTCTCACATTGCTCACTTGACCCCTACCACATGCTCCTCCTGCCTTCCCTCACTCCATCCATACCCTTTTGCCAGATCTCCCATTCAGGTTTCCTTCTCTTCCTCTGCTCTGCCTTCTACAGCTCCTGTCTCCAGTACTTTCTTTCCATACTTCCACCAGGCCCTGAACTTCGTTTTTGCCTCCATGGCTTCCTTCCCTCCTTTTTGCCCTGCCTAGCACTTCCTCCTCACATCAATTTCTCCCTTCCTTCCCTCACACTCCATTTCAGCTCTGCCTTCCCTCCCATCACGGCCTCCCTCCATATGCCTGCTTCCTCAGGTAAGCCTCATGGGCAGCCTCCAACTCAGGAGGAAGACCTCCGCAGGGCAGTCTCCACAGGGGCAGCAGAAATTTCATCTGACCTATTTACCTGCTCAGTTACAGTAACTATCAATGTCCTTTAAAATTCCACATTGATAAAACAAATATTCTTTACTCCTTCCGTGGAGAGAAAGCAACCCTTTCTTCTGTGTACAAGTTGTCAGTCCCTTATGGACATTATCCTACATCTTTAAACATAATTTTCAGCAGCTTCTTTGCAAAGATATGTCACACTTACCATTCTGAGGCAAGAACGGTTCTGCAAAACAAATGATTGATTGATTGATTGGTTTTAATGTTTGGTTGTTGACACTATGAATTGGTAAGGAAGAGCCTTGCAAATGTTGGTGGCAGGGCAAACCATTTTCAGCACCCCCAGAGCTCCCAAATACCGATAACCATCAGTTATGTCAGTGTTGTCATTTTTGTCAGATGCCTAAAGATAACGCTTGTATGCACTGCCCCTCCTTCCACCCTGCTACCTCAGGCATCTCCTGCTCAGATGGCCAATGGCTGAATTATGGAAGACCTCTCTGGATACACACACACAAATATATACATATAAACTGTCAACTCATGTAGCTCAACTACACACAATTCAAGTGCAAGAGTAGCCTCATCCTGGAAGAACTGGCAGAGAGCCAAATTGCTTCATAGCAGCCCTGCCCTTGTAAAAACATCTAATGGCATGGTTAGAAGCAACAAGAAGAGTGGACTCTTTCCCATCTAAAGATCGGAAATGTGTATGATGAAATGCTCCCTACCTCCAGCTGTACTTTGCCCTGCAATGAAAAAAACATAATTTACATGTAAGCTTTTCCTTTCTTTCTTTTAACAAATACCTTACCTTTGTCCTTTTCTTACAATATATTACCTTCTTCAACATTCCTGGAGCCACCTTGAAGGAGAAGACAAAATAAATAAATAAAGGAGAAAACCGATTACAAAAGGATCTTTGTGGTTACTATTTCTGACTCACAAGAGGTATGTTTTAAACACAGAACACTTCTATTTCTGAAGCTCAAATGTGGAGTCAAGCAGTTTCTACTCAGACAAGAATCTGGAGCTTCATCAACTCAAAATTTGTCTAATCTACCCTCAAGGACAGGACTCAGTGTGAAATCAAGGCTCATAAGGTGAAATGTCTAAGCATTATTTAGGGAGGAGATAAATCACCATTTGCTACATACAAGAGGGATCCTTCAAAATCTTACCTCTCTGCTTCGGTTTATCGGTGCACAAACAGGCCAGAAGAATGAGGATTGGAATTGCCAGACCAGTAACCATGATGGACAGTGTAGACCAATCTGCATTTTCAAAAAGATTTTTTTGAGTATTTTGTGACAGTAGAATAAGTTGTTGTCTTGACATAATACCTTTCTATTGGATTTCCTAATTAATTCATGAGGATACTCAAAGGATACTGGTTCTGAGGGGGCTAGAGGGATACACAATGTTTCTGTTTCAGAGAACTGCAAAGATCAAAGCAAGAAGAATATTACAAGTTTTAAAAACAAAAAAAAAGCTCTAAACTGGGAAGCATAGGAGCTGAAAACATATTTCATGTGAAACTTTTTAAAGGAGAAGAAGGAGTTAGTGAGGAAGCGTAGGATATGTATTCAGCCTCTTCAAGAAGACACCAGGAATACTTTTTCCTGCACAAATTTGGAGGGCCTGGATGCTTTCTTGAGCTCACTAGGTGCTTTAGCAACATGAGGAAAGACTACAGCGTAGGGTGGGAGATGGTTGGGACATTAAATGAGAATGCTGGCAGAGGGGAGAGGTTATTTTCAAGGCTCTCCTTTTGTTGCCAGGATGGCTCCTTTCTCCATGCCATGACCATTCCTGTCAGGGACTCTCCTCACCAAAGTTATGGTAATGAGAAAGAGCAGGCAGGGGAGCAGGAAGACAAGGAGGCAGGGCTGCTGAGGTGGCTACAGAATGGCCCAATGTGGTAGCTGACTGCTGAGTTCATCACAGAGGAAGCCTCGGTAGCCCAACAGATGAAACCATCCTACACTGTGAGGCTGGTGCAATGCCAGGATATGGGCGAGTTAAGGAGCAGGTGATAGCAGTGACCTCATCAGAGGTAGGAGAATCATTACAGCTGTTCTTAAAATGAGGTGTTGTCTCTCACCTTGTTGATATGAGTTGCTCATCTCTCCTTTCATGCTTTTAATGGAAGTACAGTTTGTTAGCCCCTTTTCTTTAGCTCCTGCAGCTTCTGGATTCAGTGCACGTATTTCTCCTCTAAAAGTGACCTCTTCTGACTGAAGTCTCGTCTTTCCTGCTGACAGTCATATCCCAATATAAGTCCATGTGTATGAGCGATCTTCCCACTGTTCCCCCAGCCTTTCTCTCCCTGTCACCTCTGAATCCTCTTATGATGCTCTTTCCTCACAAGCCAGAGGAGAAATCCTGTGGCGTCAAGGAGTTTCAGTGCAGATCTACTGCACTGAGCAGTAGATCATTAGATCTACTACTATTGAGAGAGCTAGATTTTCAGCCAGTTTAGCTGTGCCTAGACTAATTACCTGAAAGCCTAGGCCTTCCTTGTATCTCATATGTCACACCGACTCAACGCTCAGCTTCTGGATTCAGAGCCACTAATCCTCCTGTCGCAGTGACCGCTTCTGAATGAAACCTAATCTTTCCTGCTGACAGTAATACCCCAATACAAGGGATCCATAAGTACGAATGACCTTCGCAGCCTTCCCCATTCCCGTCCTCCATACCCCACCACATCACCAAGGGGAAATGTATGAGGAAGGAATTTGGCAGACCTCGGTTGGTTTGTTGGTCTGTACAAAGGAGGATCAATGTCTTCTCCCAAATAACTACAGAATGAACAAGAGGAAATGGCCTCAGGTTGTGCCAGGGGAGGCTCAGGTTAGACATTAGGAAGAATTTCTACACAGAAAGAGTAGTCAAGCATTGGAACAGGCTGCCCATGGAAGTGGTGGAGTCACCGTCTCTGTCAGTGTTCAAGAAATGTGTAGATGAGGCATTTAGAGACATGGTTCAGCAGACATGGTGTCAAAGAGCTTACGGTCGGACTTGATAATCTTGAAGGTCTTTTCCAACCATAGTGATTCTATCATTCTATGATTCTAGGGTAGATAGAGGGAGTATCAAAATATCCTTTTCTTTTGTGTAGAAAATGTGAGGAGCTTGAAAGAGTATGTGTGTGAACAGGGTTGCTTATTCCATATATTTGGTTGCTTTGAGGGTTCTTTTTCAGGAGAATGCCCTCTACATGACACCAGGCTCTGCAGGTGGGTAGGAATATAGTCTTGAGTGGAGGACACTGCAGATAACAACAGTGACTGCCTATTGAGATTAGGCCCTTAAGCATGACTATGAAGAATAGGAAGGGAACTTGAGGAGAAAGATTTCTTACCTGATGAATAAAGGTATATTAGAAATAGCAAAAGGCAGAGGGCACAGAGTGTTCTTTTGATTCTTCTTTTCCGAGCCCAGAATATCATCTAGTCTGGTGTGCTGCAATGGGAACAACAGTGAAACTGACAAAACCAAATCTTCCAATAGCGTATCTCATCTCTCCTCTCTTTCCATTAAACCTTGTTTTTCACTAGATCCCTTGTCATGTTAAAGGAAGGCTCTGCCCTGCTCTACAATGGCAAGCAATGGCTTGCTGTTGCCTTTGCTCTTCCAAATCTTGATAAGCGCAACCATGAGGGGAAACTGGAGTGCTGGTTAGAGCAATACAGGAACCTGAGCAGACATTCTTCCTTCCTGGCAGGTTTCACTGAAGCTATCAAACCCCTTCCTTTTCCTTGACTTTCCAATTCTTTCTCACAGTTAACACAGCCGCAATTCCATGGGGTGATGTCTTTGTTTTGGCCCTGTCCTTTCAAACCTTCACAAATGCAACTCTGAGAGCAATGTGGAGGGCTGGTACAGAGCAACAGACGGGACTGGACAGGTCAGTCTCCTGACTCCATTGCTTTCCATTACCCCAGCATAGGTGCCCAGAGGACTTGGCAAGTAGCCAGTTAAGGCAGCATCATCCAGATAACAGCTCACCTAACCAAGATAACTTTCATCTCAATCACATCAGCACCCTCAACTAGTGAATGCAAGATTCCGTGATTTTGAAAGGTTACCAGTGCTAGCTGCCTCATGCTGGGGGTTGGACGGGTGCAGTGAATGGTCAGGCCACGTACTGATGAAAGATGGCATAAAGGGACACTTTAGTGTGGCCGCTCTCCCTATCAAAGAAGCAAGAGAGGCTTGCACTGCTGATCACAACGCCCACCTTTTCCATGTTAATAACTGAGTGCAGCCACATCATGGCAAAAAGAAAAGCTAAAAGAGAGGATGATGGCCGAAAGCCTAAGGAGGGTTTCAGCCTTCTGTCTCAGAGTTCAATTTCGCACCTGTGTGTAAAGAGCTGGCACTTCTGCCTTCTGCTGGTACTGGAAAGCAGTCAGTTTCAAACTTTTCAAAGGGATAAGTTGTAGTTAAACTCTATCTCAGAGCCATCTGGAAGGAAGAGTGGATAAAGAAAAGGACTGGCTGACAGATGCTGGAGCTGCTCAACTTATTTCTCTTCTTTGCCCTACAGATTATTTTCCCAAGCTGAAATTTAGAAATTTGTGTGTATTCAAAAGGGTCCACAATTTATCTAATATTCTAGTGGCTAGATGGCTATTCTGGATGGCTCAAAGTAAGCAAACTTCATTCAATTCCTTGCTTATCCTCCACAGTGCAATCATTAGGGCATAGCCACAGTGATTGTATGGTTCACAGGTGACTTTATGCAGGTACAGAAAATCAAACGGCAGTAACCTTTCATGACCTCACAGAGCTATAGGAATTAACACAAATGACAGAAAATTGGTAACGAGCAGCTCTCCTACCTTCGTAGATTCTGTCTCTCCACCCACATCTGGCTGAGATTGCTATGTTTCACATGGCTGCTATAGGGAATGGGCAAGGGGGATCAGTTGCAGACTCCTCTATCATCATGCATGCACGCAAGAGAAGGAAGGCAAAAGAGTCCCTGAAGCTGCTGTTCTCTCCTCTCAGGGAGTCAAAGGAGTTAACGGAGGGGTGGAGAGAGATGGAAGGAGGAGTAAGAACGATCTTTGCTCCTGCTGCTAATAAATGTTAACTTTTGAACCCATCAGTTTTTTTATTATGACTGAGGCTGGGGAGGGGCAAAGATGAAGGACAAGCAGGAGAGGGAAAACAGGCAGTGAAGGGGATGATTTTTATTTTATTTTATTCAAAATGAAGCCATGATGTGCTGATCAGAATTGTTTCTTGGACAGCCATATTGGGTTATCTATTTCTAATGACAGAAATATTGTCTCCTCATGCTTTTCTGGTATTCAGAAATAATGTGTTCTTTCTGGGAAGGAAATAGGAGTCAGTAGGAGATACTGCCTCCTGCACACTGGGGCACAGAGGTCAGAGGAGCTGGCCCTGTTTGGCTTCCTCATCTCCATGAGAGCTACCATTCATTCTGAGTCCTTTAGTTGCCAAAGGGTTAAACGCCATAGAGAAGTGGTCTCTAGCAAAGGAAAAAAAAAACACAGAAATCCCATATCTATTACTCTTTATTATCCCAAACACATTGAATGCACTTGGTACAATTATGACAGCTGCATTTTGGACAATCAGCATTAGTAAAATCAGCAAGGTTCTCCTGACAAGCAGAGCTTGCTAGAGAGCATGGTAGTCTGCCACTGCACTTCTCTTTAAAATAAGACATTAGTGAAATGGATCTCGCTCTGCACCCTTTCTCCTTCCAGGAGATGAACTGTTTTTCTTGTGCCTCTCCTACCCATTGTGAGAATTTCCCATGGGAATCTACCATTCTGGCAGGAGTCAGAAGTCCCTCCAGAGAAAGAGGGAAAGACAATGTCATTCTGCCAGAGAGAATTTAGGAAAGTGTGTGATGGAGGTTTTGGGTGGGCTTTGCAAAATGATTGTGCTCTTGAGGATGCTTGCCAATGCCCTGCAGTCTTGCTTGGTTTTCATCTCACAGATGAAATAGCAGGAAAACAGGAGAGCTGGGCAGAGCAGTCATCAACATGAAAAGCTCATATATCTTGATTTTGACATTTGAGACCAGTCCTTTCTTACCTCAAAGGGAAGCATGTTCACACAGAAACTCTCAAGATGGTGTTCACACCCTTCTAGAAATCAAGGTCTCATTGATGAGAAGTGAGACAAGCTGATTTTGGGACTAGACCCCTTGAGTAAAAGGGGTCTAGTGTGACATATGATGCTGCATGAAAGCAAGTCTGATATGTGGCTGAGAAGTGTCATTGGAAGATCCTCACAAAACTTTCCCATCTCATAAGAGGGCTCTTTTTTTGGAGAAATAGACCACATGAATGTTTACCATTACTTTCACTATATTCTGAGTAACAGTGATGTAAATACATCACCTGCTCATAGGAATTCAAAACAAAAGCTGCCATACACTAGCAAGTCAATTTTTCTTGAGAACTTTGTTTGGAGGATTCATAGCTGGGGTCTGTCTGACAGGAATGCAGCCTTCTCCTTGAGCTCTACATCACTTTTCCATTTAATTCCCATCATGACCTTCCTCAAACCCCTGGGCTATTTTCAGGGGCTCAGTGTCAGGCTGTGCAGAAAGGGAGCCCGTGGCAAAGAAGGGAAAGAACTTCTCTTCCTGACGGCTGTCTCCACCAAGGGAGAAAGTGTACACAGCTGTTTTCTTGCTGACATTATAAAATGACAGCTGTTTGGCTGTGGTGTCCAGGAAGATCCCAATCCTTGTGGGTTTCCCACTCACAGCCAAGCGGGTCCAAGGCTCTGTGCGGGCCCAATAGTCTCGCCCATCTGCTAATGCTATGACCCAGAAGCCCTTCTGTGGGGACAGAGTCAGCGTGCCTTTCCGTGTCACAGGCTCCCGCACAATGCCCACCTCCCAATTACTTCTCTTCCCAACATCCACTTCCCAATAGTATTTCCCACATGTGTATGCATCCTTTGCCAAAAGGAAAGCGTGGGAGTCGAATCTCTTGTCATTTCTGGGCACATGCTTGATAGTGCCCGTATCTGACACACTCTTCCCATCTTCGGAGACCTTGAGCCTTGGATGAGCCGTGTCAGCATCTAGAGTGACATCCACTGCAAAGATGAAGCCAATCGTTCAGTATTAAACACCTTGTGCTCTATTTTTCTAAATCTTTTTACCCTGTGTCCCTGTACTACTATCCATTTAACATATCTCTGCCTCTTCCATGTTCCTTATTTTACTTCCTGTATCAGAATACCTGCAGCCCTTGTCCTCCCAAATCTCTCATGTCCTTTGCTTTGTTTTTTTTTTTAATCTTACCTTTGTGACGCTGTATTTTGAAAATCTCTGTAGGAAAACGAATAAAAGAGGCAGTGAGTAGATGTGAGAAGGACGCCTTGTCTGCAAAGAGCTAATGAATAATCCATGGTGTCAAGCAAAAGGGTATGCTCTTCTGCTAAACATCTGCTTTCGACAGGTCGGAAAACATATCAAAAACCCCTGTCCTCCTCCAGAGAGGGAAATCCTTTGGCTCACTCAGGAGATTGCAGAGGAGATTGAGAAACCCTTCAAACATACCTGACCTCTCAGATGGAGAAGGAGGAGAGAAGACATGCTGCCTGACAGCACAGAGAGTAGACAGTGAA
Organism: Tinamus guttatus; assembly: GCF_059628265.1. Lineage (NCBI taxonomy): Eukaryota > Metazoa > Chordata > Aves > Tinamiformes > Tinamidae > Tinamus > Tinamus guttatus. Next base: position 645,197 of record NW_028288673.1, read on the forward strand.
AAAGGGAAAAAAAAATACATGTTTTTACAGATTGAAAAAGCATAGCTTTTCTGTCAAAATCAGAGTTGGCTAATATTCATACTGTATCAAATCATCTTCTCACTCCCTTATGATGACTCTAGAGTACTCAATATTGGGCGCTCATTGACATGCCCAACGAGATCCTTTCATCTAATTAACTATCACGCTCTTTTAACACTCCTATTTCTCCACATTTGCGTCCTTGATTCTGGCTACATGCAACTTCAGAAACACACCAGAGAGTACTCATCTACCCATTCATGAAGTTCTCCTGCAAAATAAAAGTGTGGATACTGCCGGTAGACCAATCGCATGACGTATTGAGGGACCACTCTGGAAAGTTTGATATTAGCCTCCATCAACTAGGAGGCCATCCTCAACAGTTGAGGTCATTCCCTACTCATGGAAAACTATATTGAGCTGGGTCAGGCAATAAGGCAAAAGAAACTGATGTGGACACCTGCTTGATCCAAACAAAGCTTACAACAACCTGAGATGTCATGTCAAGGAAGTGAACATTGAAATATCCCTGACTTACCATAGGAAAATTTTCCAAAAATTAATTTCATTTGTTTCTTCCTTGTTCCATTACTTCATCCTTCCCTTGTGTCCATTAATCAATTGCAAACAAAATTCCTCATATACCATCAGTAGAAAATTCCACAACTCCACAATAGCTCCACTAATGCTCACAATAATGGGGTCCCTGCTTGATCCCTAAAATCCTGCGTCTTGGGACACCATGAAATTCCTATTGCCTTAGGATGCCAGCAAGCAGTCACCTAGCTGTGCTTGCAGTTGTGCTGCAACAGAAAGCACGAGGGCCGTTACAATCTACTGTTAAATGCATCCCACAAAGCCCTGCTGCAGTACTCTAGTAGAGCACCCGTTCTTGGGAGCAGAGCTGTTGTTTTTGGCAACTAGGCCAGGATTGTATGACTGTATGACTGAAACACCTTTACGGCTGGGGTCCACAGTGTGGATACACACTCAAAGCAGGGAGATAACACACGTTCCATAATGCCCACCAGGGAATTTATACTTGGCCCACCTCACCTTTCTCCCTTCTCGCATTGCTCACTTCACCCCTTCCACATACTCCTACTGCCTTCCCTCACTCCATCCACACCCTTTTGGAAGATCTCCTGTAGGGATTAAATAGTTAATGTAGAGTGTACTAATGGGGATTAAATAGTTAATGTAGAGTGTACTAATAAGCTAGTCAATACTTAGTCTCAAAATGCAAGGACTCTTGATAAATGGCATGGCAGATAGCTCTGCATGGAGGGGTTGCCTATCTACAAGGACGACTCCTGAAAAATGGCAAGTCAGGAGGTTCCGCATGGAGGGGCTGCCTGTCCAGATGTCCTGGTTAGCAATAAAATACAGATAACATTAACATGAAAGTAGAACAGAGAAACGGGAGGGGGGAACATTTTGGGGGTGAAAACGGTATAAAAGAGGGACGACCGAAGTAGTCGGGGTCCGTGGTGTGACCCCTGCGTGGGAAAGCCCGGACCCCAGCTAGCTGGTAATACTTATTATCTTTCTCCTATTATTAAAAGCACAAAATATCGATGGTGTTTGCCTCTTTCTCTGGCGATTCGAAAACCGGACCTAACACTCCTATCCGGCCTTCCTTCCCTTCCTCTGCACTGCCTTCTACAACTTCTGCCTCCTCTCCTTTCTTTCCATACTTCCACCAGGCCCTGCACTTCCTTTTTGCCTCCATGGCTTCCTTCCCTCCTTCTTGCCCTGCCTAGCACTTCCCCCTCTCATCAACTTCTCCCTTCCTTCCCTCACACTCCATTTCAGCTCTGTCTCCCCTCCCATCACGGCCTCCCTCCATATGCCTGCTTCCTCAGGCAAGCCTCATGGGCAATCTCCAGCTCAAGAGGAAGACCTCCGCAGGGCAGTCTCCACAGGGGCAGCAGCTCCCCTAATGCTCACAACCACAGGTTGCTACTTTCCTACCAACAAAAGCCCAAGGACTTTGCCAGTCAGCAGCTCCCTCTCAACAGGAGACCTCTCCAGCGTGCCAGCTCCCACCCAGTACCTCAGACCACTTACCCTTTGCGCTGTTCGCTTCAGCTACAAAAGGAAGAAGGAAAGGACTTAGTAAACACAGGGCATGGCACTCATTCCCACCCACGACTCCCCATGGAGGCCTTTGGTGACTTCTCTCCTCATCTTTTTGCAGCAGGCTTTTGTCCTAGACCACCACAAGGAGACCTGGCTCAACAGACACACAACACTCACCACTCACACTCTCCCCTCTAGCAACAAGGAGCCCCTCTCCCACGCCAGCAAGCACTCACCTAGCTTGGCTTGCAGGTCCTCTGGAAAAGAAAGCACAAGGGCTGTTACAAACTGCTGCTGAACGCATTGCACAAGGCTCTGGTAGGGGAAGTGAGGCATAATTCTCCGACTCCATCTGTAGGATGGAGTCCATTTAGGACTCTCATTGGCCTCTGATTATCAGGAGAATGCCACAGCCTTTGGGAACTAGTCCAGGACTGCGATCATGTCTAGCCCTGCTCCAGAAAACCCCAAGCACCTGAACTCACACAGCTAAACAGAAGTCACTGCTGTGACCCAAGGTCAAGAGATAATTGAAGCAGAATTTTGCTCACAAGAGAGCAAAATTGGCCTCCCACCACAGCTCTCTCTTTTCTCTTACTCCTGTTTTGACCCTTCTGAGCTCTGCTTCTGCCTTCCAGTGCTTCCACACAAAACCACTTGGGAAGTCTGCCTTCCTCACTTCCTGCATTTCACACAACCTTCCCTCCCTCTGGCCTCCCTTTTGCCATTCCTTCCACATGCCTCTCCAACCTTCTACATGCCCAGAGATCCCTTCGTTTCCATTCTCTGTCTATGGCTTCCTTCTCGCCTACTTGCCTTCCTTATCACTTCCTTCTCTCATCATCTTCCTCCTTCACCGCTCACACTCTATTTCTGCTCTGCCTTCTCTACCGCTCAGCCTCCCTCCCACGTTCTTGCTCATCAAGACACCTCCTCTGGGCAGCCTCCACTGCGCCAGCAGCTCCACTAATGCTCACAACCATGTGCTCCTTGCTTGTCCCTACATCTCCTCGCTTTTGGGACACCATGTGTCCCTCTCGCCTCAGGGTTACTCCACAAGCTGCATGTCTCAGGATTTGAGACCACTTACTGTTCTCCTCCTCCACTTGAGCTATAAAAGAAAGAGAAAAGGGGCTTAGCAAAGACAGGACACTGCACTCACACCCACCCAAGCCTCCCCGCACACGCATTTGGTGACTTCCCGCTCCCATTTCGGCAACAGGCTCCCATCCTTGCAAAACTGGCTGAGGACAACAGGCGGTCCAGATTTCGACCCTGTACCCCAGGAGCTCTCAGCAAAACCACTTTGCAGGCCCGCCTTCCTGGCCTCATGCATTTCAGCCTTCTTTCCTTCCCTCTCACCACGAGACCTCTCCCACATACCATATCCCAGCAGCCCAGAACACTTACCCTTCCCCTTCTCAGCTTCAACTACAAAAGGAAGACAAAAGGCATTGTACAAAGACGAAGTACACTGCTCACATGCATGCTTAGCTCCCCACCCACCCATTGGGTGAATTTTCCCATTACATTTTTGCAGTGGGCTTCCATCCTAGCCCACCACAAGAAGGTGCCACCAGTACACAGCGCCTCCCACTCATGCTCTTCCCTGGAGGGACAAAGAGCCTCTCTCCCATATCAGCAAGCACTCACCTAGCTGTCCTTGCAGTTGCTCTGCAAAACAAAGCACAAGGGCTGTTACAATCTGCTGTCGAATGCATTGCACAAAGCCCTGCTGCACTACTCCAGCAGAGCACCCATTCTCAGTAGGAGACCTGTTGCTTTTGGCAGCTAGACCAGGATTGTGTGACTGTCCCACCTGGCCATGGGAAACACCTTTACGGCTGGGGTCCACAGTGTGGAGACCCACTCAAGGCAGGGAGATAACGCACATTCCATAATGCCCACTGGGGAATTTATACTCAGCCCATCTCACCTTTCTCCCTTCTCGCGTTGCTCACTCGACCCCTTCCACATGCTCCTCCTGCCTTCCCTCACTCCATCCATACCCTTTTGGCAGATCTCCCATCCAGGCTTCCTTCTTCTGCTCTGCCTTCTGCAAATACCACCTCCGTTACTTTCTTTCCATGCTTCCACCACCAGGCCCTGCACTTCCTTTTTGCCTCCATGGCTTCCTTCCCTCCTTTTTGCCCTGCCTAGCACTTCCCCCTCTCATCAACTTCTCCCTTCCTTCCCTCACACTCTGTTTCAGCTCTGTCTTCCCTCCCCACCACGGCTTCCTCAGGCAAGCCTCATGGGCAGTCTCCAGCTCAAGAGGAAGACCTCCGCAGGGCAGTCTCCACAGGGGCAGCAGCTCCACTAATGCTCACAACCAGGGGCTGCTGCTTTCCTACCAACAAAAGCCCAAGGACTTTGCAAGTCAGCAGCTCCCTCTCAACAGGAGACCTCTCCAGCGTGCCAGCTCCCACCCAGCACCTCAGACCACTTACCCTTTGCGCTGTTCGCATCAGCTACAAAAGGAAGAGGGAAAGGACTTAGTAAACACAGGGCATGGCACTCATTCCCACCCACGACTCCCCATGGAGGCCTTTGGTGACTTCTCTCCTCATCTTTTTGCAGCAGGCTTTTGTCCTAGACCACCACAAGGAGACCTGGCTCAACAGACACACAGCACTCCCCACTAACACTCTCCCCTCTAGCAACAAGGAGCCCCTCTCCCACGCCAGCAAGCACTCACCCAGCTTGGTCTGCAGGTTCTCTGGAAAAGAAAGCACAAGGGCTGTTACAAACTGCTGCTGAACGCATTGCACAAGGCTCTGGTAGGGGAACTGAGGCATAATTCTCCCACTCCATTTGTAGGATGGAGTCCATTTAGGACTCTCATTGGCCTCTGATTATCAGGAGAATGCCACAGCCTTTGGGAACTAGTCCAGGACTGCGATCATGTCTAGCCCTGCTCCAGAAAACCCCAAGCACCTGAACTCACACAGCTAAACAGAAGTCACTGCTGTGACCCAAGGTCAAGAGATAATTGAAGCAGAATTTTGCTCACAAGAGAGCAAAATTGGCCTCCCACCACAGCTCTCTCTTTTCTCTTACTCCTGTTTTGACCCTTCTGAGCTCTGCTTCTGCCTTCCAGTGCTTCCACACAAAACCACTTGGGAAGTCTGCCTTCCTCACTTCCTGCATTTCACACAACCTTCCCTCCCTCTGGCCTCCCTTTTGCCATTCCTTCCACATGCCTCTCCAACCTTCTACATGCCCAGAGATCCCTTCGTTTCCATTCTCTGTCTATGGCTTCCTTCTCGCCTACTTGCCTTCCTTATCACTTCCTTCTCTCATCATCTTCCTCCTTCACCGCTCACACTCTATTTCTGCTCTGCCTTCTCTACCGCTCAGCCTCCCTCCCACGTTCTTGCTCATCAAGACACCTCCTCTGGGCAGCCTCCACTGCGCCAGCAGCTCCACTAATGCTCACAACCATGTGCTCCCTGCTTGTCCCTACATCTCCTCGCTTTTGGGACACCATGTGTCCCTCTCGCCTCAGGGTTACTCCACAAGCTGCATGTCCCAGGATTTGAGACCACTTACTGTTCTCCTCCTCCACTTGAGCTATAAAAGAAAGAGAAAAGGGGCTTAGCAAAGACAGGACACTGCACTCACACCCACCCAAGCCTCCCCGCACACGCATTTGGTGACTCCCCGCTCCCATTCCTGCAGCAGGCTCCCATCCTTGCAAAACTGGCTGAGGACAACAGGCGGTCCAGATTCGAGCCTCTACCCCAGGAGCTCTCAGCAAAACCACTTTGCAGGCCCGCCTTCCTGGCCTCATGCATTTCAGCCTTCTTTCCTTCCCTCTCACCACGAGACCTCTCCCACATACCATATCCCAGCAGCCCAGAACACTTACCCTTCCCCTTCTCAGCTTCAACTACAAAAGGAAGACAAAAGGCATTGTACAAAGGCGAAGTACACTGCTCACATGCATGCTTAGCTCCCCACCCACCCATTGGGTGAATTTTCCCATTACATTTTTGCAGTGGGCTTCCATCCTAGCCCACCACAAGAAGGTGCCACCAGTACACAGCGCCTCCCACTCATGCTCTTCCCTGGAGGGACAAAGAGCCTCTCTCCCATATCAGCAAGCACTCACCTAGCTGTCCTTGCAGTTGCTCTGCAAAACAAAGCACAAGGGCTGTTACAATCTGCTGTCGAATGCATTGCACAAAGCCCTGCTGCACTACTCCAGCAGAGCACCCATTCTCAGTAGGAGACCTGTTGCTTTTGGCAGCTAGACCAGGATTGTGTGACTGTCCCACCTGGCCATGGGAAACACCTTTACGGCTGGGGTCCACAGTGTGGAGACCCACTCAAGGCAGGGAGATAACGCACATTCCATAATGCCCACTGGGGAATTTATACTCAGCCCATCTCACCTTTCTCCCTTCTCGCGTTGCTCACTCGACCCCTTCCACATGCTCCTCCTGCCTTCCCTCACTCCATCCATACCCTTTTGGCAGATCTCCCATCCAGGCTTCCTTCTCTTCTTCTGCTCTGCCTTCTGCAAATACCGCCTCCGTTACTTTCTTTCCATGCTTCCACCACCAGGCCCTGCACTTCCTTTTTGCCTCCATGGCTTCCTTCCCTCCTTTTTGCCCTGCCTAGCACTTCCCCCTCTCATCAACTTCTCCCTTCCTTCCCTCACACTCTGTTTCAGCTCTGTCTTCCCTCCCCACCACGGCTTCCTCAGGCAAGCCTCATGGGCAGTCTCCGGCTCAAGAGGAAGACCTCCGCAGGGCAGTCTCCACAGGGGCAGCAGCTCCACTAATGCTCACAACCAGGGGCTGCTGCTTTCCTACCAACAAAAGCCCAAGGACTTTGCAAGTCAGCAGCTCCCTCTCAACAGGAGACCTCTCCAGCGTGCCAGCTCCCACCCAGCACCTCAGACCACTTACCCTTTGCGCTGTTCGCATCAGCTACAAAAGGAAGAGGGAAAGGACTTAGTAAACACAGGGCATGGCACTCATTCCCACCCACGACTCCCCATGGAGGCCTTTGGTGACTTCTCTCCTCATCTTTTTGCAGCAGGCTTTTGTCCTAGACCACCACAAGGAGACCTGGCTCAACAGACACACAGCACTCCCCACTAACACTCTCCCCTCTAGCAACAAGGAGCCCCTCTCCCACGCCAGCAAGCACTCACCCAGCTTGGTCTGCAGGTTCTCTGGAAAAGAAAGCACAAGGGCTGTTACAAACTGCTGCTGAACGCATTGCACAAGGCTCTGGTAGGGGAACTGAGGCATAATTCTCCCACTCCATTTGTAGGATGGAGTCCATTTAGGACTCTCATTGGCCTCTGATTATCAGGAGAATGCCACAGCCTTTGGGAACTAGTCCAGGACTGCGATCATGTCTAGCCCTGCTCCAGAAAACCCCAAGCACCTGAACTCACACAGCTAAACAGAAGTCACTGCTGTGACCCAAGGTCAAGAGATAATTGAAGCAGAATTTTGCTCACAAGAGAGCAAAATTGGCCTCCCACCACAGCTCTCTCTTTTCTCTTACTCCTGTTTTGACCCTTCTGAGCTCTGCTTCTGCCTTCCAGTGCTTCCACACAAAACCACTTGGGAAGTCTGCCTTCCTCACTTCCTGCATTTCACACAACCTTCCCTCCCTCTGGCCTCCCTTTTGCCATTCCTTCCACATGCCTCTCCAACCTTCTACATGCCCAGAGATCCCTTCGTTTCCATTCTCTGTCTATGGCTTCCTTCTCGCCTACTTGCCTTCCTTATCACTTCCTTCTCTCATCATCTTCCTCCTTCACCCCTCACACTCTATTTCTGCTCTGCCTTCTCTCCCGCTCAGCTTCCCTCCCACGTTCTTGCTCATCAAGACACCTCCTCTGGGCAGCCTCCACTGTGCCAGCAGCTCCACTAATGCTCACAACCATGTGCTCCCTGCTTGTCCCTAAATCTCCTCGCTTTTGGGACACCATGTGTCCCTCTCGCCTCAGGGTTACTCCACAAGCTGCATGTCCCAGGATTTGAGACCACTTACTGTTCTCCTCCTCCACTTGAGCTATAAAAGAAAGAGAAAAGGGGCTTAGCAAAGACAGGACACTGCACTCACACCCACCCAAGCCTCCCCGCACACGCATTTGGTGACTCCCCGCTCCCATTCCGGCAGCAGGCTCCCATCCTTGCAAAACTGGCTGAGGCCAACAGGCGGTCCAGATTTCGACCCTGTACCCCAGGAGCTCTCAGCAAAACCACTTTGCAGGCCTGCTTCCTGGCCTCATGCATTTCAGCCTTCTTTCCTTCCCTCTCACCACGAGACCTCTCCCACATACCATATCCCAGCAGCCCAGAACACTTACCCTTCCCCTTCTCAGCTTCAACTACAAAAGGAAGACAAAAGGCATTGTACAAAGGCGAAGTACACTGCTCACATGCATGCTTAGCTCCCCACCCACCCATTGGGTGAATTTTCCCATTACATTTTTGCAGTGGGCTTCCATCCTAGCCCACCACAAGAAGGTGCCACCAGTACACAGCGCCTCCCACTCATGCTCTTCCCTGGAGGGACAAAGAGCCTCTCTCCCATATCAGCAAGCACTCACCTAGCTGTCCTTGCAGTTGCTCTGCAAAACAAAGCACAAGGGCTGTTACAATCTGCTGTCGAATGCATTGCACAAAGCCCTGCTGCACTACTCCAGCAGAGCACCCATTCTCAGTAGGAGACCTGTTGCTTTTGGCAGCTAGACCAGGATTGTGTGACAGATCTCCCATCCAGGCTTCCTTCTCTTCTTCTGCTCTGCCTTCTGCAAATACCGCCTCCGTTACTTTCTTTCCATGCTTCCACCACCAGGCCCTGCACTTCCTTTTTGCCTCCATGGCTTCCTTCCCTCCTTTTTGCCCTGCCTAGCACTTCCCCCTCTCATCAACTTCTCCCTTCCTTCCCTCACACTCTGTTTCATCTCTGTCTTCCCTCCCCACCACGGCTTCCTCAGGCAAGCCTCATGGGCAGTCTCCAGCTCAAGAGGAAGACCTCCGCAGGGCAGTCTCCACAGGGGCAGCAGCTCCACTAATGCTCACAACCAGGGGCTGCTGCTTTCCTACCAACAAAAGCCCAAGGACTTTGCAAGTCAGCAGCTCCCTCTCAACAGGAGACCTCTCCAGCGTGCCAGCTCCCACCCAGCACCTCAGACCACTTACCCTTTGCGCTGTTCGCATCAGCTACAAAAGGAAGAGGGAAAGGACTTAGTAAACACAGGGCATGGCACTCATTCCCACCCATGACTCCCCATGGAGGCCTTTGGTGACTTCTCTCCTCATCTTTTTGCAGCAGGCTTTTGTCCTAGACCACCACAAGGAGACCTGGCTCAACAGACACACAGCACTCCCCACTCACACTCTCCCCTCTAGCAACAAGGAGCCCCTCTCCTACGCCAGCAAGCACTCACCCAGCTTGGTCTGCAGGTTCTCTGGAAAAGAAAGCACAAGGGCTGTTACAAACTGCTGCTGAATGCATTGCACAAGGCTCTGGTAGGGGAACTGAGGCATAATTCTCCCACTCCATCTGTAGGATGGAGTCCATTTAGGACTCTCATTGGCCTCTGATTATTAGGAGAATGCCACAGCCTTTGGGAACTAGTCCAGGACTGCGATCATGTCTAGCCCTGCTCCAGAAAACCCCAAGCACCTGAACTCACACAGCTAAACAGAAGTCACTGCTGTGACCCAAGGTCAAGAGATAATTGAAGCAGAATTTTGCTCACAAGAGAGCAAAATTGGCCTCCCACCACAGCTCTCTCTTTTCTCTTACTCCTGTTTTGACCCTTCTGAGCTCTGCTTCTGCCTTCCAGTGCTTCCACACAAAACCACTTGGGAAGTCTGCCTTCCTCACTTCCTGCATTTCACACAACCTTCCCTCCCTCTGGCCTCCCTTCTGCCATTCCTTCCACATGCCTCTCCAACCTTCTACATGCCCAGAGATCCCTTCGTTTCCATTCTCTGTCTATGGCTTCCTTCTCTCCTCTTTGCCTTCCTTATCACTTCCTCCTCTCATCATCTTCCTCCTTCACCGCTCACACTCTATTTCTGCTCTGCCTTCTCTCCCGCTCAGCCTCCCTCCCACGTTCTTGCTCATCAAGACACCTCCTCTGGGCAGCCTCCACTGCGCCAGCAGCTCCACTAATGCTCACAACCATGTGCTCCCTGCTTGTCCCTACATCTCCTCGCTTTTGGGACACCATGTGTCCCTCTCGCCTCAGGGTTACTCCACAAGCTGCATGTCCCAGGATTTGAGACCACTTACTGTTCTCCTCCTCCACTTGAGCTATAAAAGAAAGAGAAAAGGGGCTTAGCAAAGACAGGACACTGCACTCACACCCACCCAAGCCTCCCCGCACACGCATTTGGTGACTTCCCGCTCCCATTCCGGCAGCAGGCTCCCATCCTTGCAAAACTGGCTGAGGCCAACAGGCGGTCCAGATTTCGACCCTGTACCCCAGGAGCTCTCAGCAAAACCACTTTGCAGGCCCGCCTTCCTGGCCTCATGCATTTCAGCCTTCTTTCCTTCCCTCTCACCACGAGACCTCCCCCGCATACCATATCCCAGCAGCCCAGAACACTTACCCTTCCCCTTCTCAGCTTCAACTACAAAAGGAAGACAAAAGGCATTGTACAAAGGCGAAGTACACTGCTCACATACATGCTTAGCTCCCCACCCACCCATTGGGTGAATTTTCCCATTACATTTTTGCAGTGGGCTTCCATCCTAGCCCACCACAAGAAGGTGCCACCAGTACACAGCGCCTCCCACTCATGCTCTTCCCTGGAGGGACAAAGAGCCTCTCTCCCATATCAGCAAGCACTCACCTAGCTGTCCTTGCAGTTGCTCTGCAAAACAAAGCACAAGGGCTGTTACAATCTGCTGTCGAATGCATTGCACAAAGCCCTGCTGCACTACTCCAGCAGAACACCCATTCTCAGTAGGAGACCTGTTGCTTTTGGCAGCTAGACCAGGATTGTGTGACTGTCCCACCTGGCCATGGGAAACACCTTTACGGCTGGGGTCCACAGTGTGGAGACCCACTCAAGGCAGGGAGATAACGCACATTCCATAATGCCCACTGGGGAATTTATACTCAGCCCATCTCACCTTTCTCCCTTCTCGCATTGCTCACTCGACCCCTTCCACATGCTCCTCCTGCCTTCCCTCACTCCATCCATACCCTTTTGGCAGATCTCCCATCCAGGCTTCCTTCTCTTCTTCTGCTCTGCCTTCTGCAAATACCGCCTCCATTACTTTCTTTCCATGCTTCCACCACCAGGCCCTGCACTTCCTTTTTGCCTCCATGGCTTCCTTCCCTCCTTTTTGCCCTGCCTAGCACTTCCCCCTCTCATCAACTTCTCCCTTCCTTCCCTCACACTCTGTTTCAGCTCTGTCTTCCCTCCCATCACGGCCTCCCTCCATATGCCTGCTTCCTCAGGCAAGCCTCATGGGCAGTCTCCAGCTCAAGACAGAGACCTCCCCTGGGAAAACAGCACAGGGGCAGCAGCTCCACTAATGCTCACAACCACAGGCTGCTGCTTTCCTACCAACAAAAGCCCAAGGACTTTGCCAGTCAGCAGCTCCCTCTCAGCAGGAGACCTCTCCAGCGTGCCAGCTCCCACCCAGCACCTCAGACCACTTACCCTTTGCGCTGTTCGCATCAGCTACAAAAGGAAGAGGGAAAGGACTTAGTAAACACAGGGCATGGCACTCATTCCCACCCACGACTCCCCATGTGGAGGCATTTGGGGACTTCTCCCCTCATCTTTTTGCAGCAGGCTTTTGTCCTAGTCCACCACAAGGAGACCCGGCCCAACAGACACACAGCACTCCCCACTCACACTCTCCCCGCTAGCAACAAGGAGCCCCTCTCCCACGCCAACAAGCACTCACCTAGCTTGGTCTGCAGGTTCTCTGGAAAAGAAAGCACAAGGGCTGTTACAAACTGCTGCTGAATGCATTGCACAAGGCCCTGGTGGGGGACTTGGGCAAACCTTCTCCCGCTCCATCTGTAGGATGGAGACCATTTAGGATCCTAATGGACCCCTGATTCTTTGGAGAATGCCACAACCTTTGGGAACTAGTCCAGGACTGTGCTCATGTCAAGCCCTGCCCTAGGAAACCCCTGGGCACCTGGAGTCACACAGCTTAAAACAAAGCAATTGCTGTTACCCAAAGTGCAGAGCTAAGCAAGATGAATTTTGCTCACAAGACAGCAAAATTCGCCTCCCACGACAACCTTCTCTTTTCTCTTACTGCCATTTTGACCCTTCTGATCTCTACTCCTGCTCTCCACCAGGCCACCCAAGACCACTTGGCAGGTCTGCCTTCTTCATTTCCTGCATTTCACACAACCTTCCCTCCATCCACCCTTCCTTCTGCCATTCCTTCCACATGCCCCTTACACTTTCTACATGTCCAGACAGGCTCCACCTCAAGAGGAAGATCTCCTTTCATCAGATGACTCCGTACCAGAGGCTCAGTAAGGCTCATAAACATGGGCTCACATGTTGCCTCAAAAATCTTGGATCTTGTGACACCATGAATTCCCTCTCCCCTTGGGATTACTCAACACAGTTCAGGTCCCCGCATTTGACAACTCTTACCCTTCTCCTTGTTCTCTTGAGCGACAAAAGAAAGAGAAAATGGCCTTAGGAAAAAAATGGCACTGCACTCACACCCACCCGCGTCCGTCTGCACAAACATTTAGTGACTTGTCACTCCCATTTTGGCAGCAGGTTCCCATCCTTGCAAAACTGGCTGAGGCCAACAGGTGGTCCAGATTTGACCATGTACCCCAGGAGCTCTCAGCAAAACCACTTTGCAGACCTGCCTTCTTGGCCTCATGCATTTCAGCCTTATTTCCATCCCTCTCACCACGAGACCTCCCCCACATACCATATTCCAGCAGCCCAGAACACTTACCCTTCTCCTCCTTAACATGACCTACGAAAGGAAGAGAAAAGGAATTTAACAAAGACGGAGCACAGTGCTCAGACCCACCCTCGACTCCCCACCTACTCATTCGGTGAATCTTCCCATCACATTTTTGCAGAGGGCATCCAAAATAGTCCACCACAGGAAGGACTGGTGCCATCAGTACACAACGACCCCGACTCATGCTCTTCCCTCTAGCAACAAAGAGCCTCTCTCCCATGCCAGCAAGCACTCACCTAGCTCTTCTTGCAGTCGCTCTGCAAAATAAAGCACAAGGGCCATTACAATCTGCTGTTGAATGCATTGCACAAAGCCCTGCTGCATTACTCCAGCAGAGCACCCATTCTTGGGATTAGAGCTGTTGCTTTTGGCAACTAGGCAAGGATTGTGTCCTTGCCCCACCTTGCCACGGGAAATATCTTTAGAGCTGGGGTCCACCATGCGGATACCCACTCAAGAAACAGAGCTAAAATACGTTCCATAATGTTCACCAGGGAATTTATTCTTGGCCCAGGTCACCTTTCTCCCTTCTCGCATTGCTCACTTGACCCCTTCCACAGGATCCTCCTGCCTGCCCTCACTCCATCCATACCCTTTTGGCAGATCTCCCATTCAGGCTTCCTTCTCTTCCTCTGCTCTACCTTCTACAGCTCCTGCCTCCAGTACTTTCTTTCCATACTTCCACCAGGCCCTGCACTTCCTTTTTGCCTCCACGGCTTCCTTCCCTCCTTCTTGCCCTGCCTAGCACTTCCCCCTCTCATCAACTTCTCCCTTCCTTCTCTCACACTCCATTTCAGCTCTGTCTTCCTTCCCATCACGGCCTCCCTCCATATGCCTGCTTCCTCAGGCAAGCCTCATGGGCAGTCTCCAGCTCAGGAGGAAGACCTCCGCAGGGCAGTCTCCACAAGGGCAGCAGCTCCCCTAGTGCTCACAACCACAGGCTGCTGCTTTCCTACCAACAAAAGCCCAAGGACTTTACAAGTCAGCAGCTCCCTCTCAACAGGAGACCTCTCCAGCATGCCAGCTTCTACCCAGCAGCTCAGACCACTTACCATTCTCCTTGTTTGCTTTATCTACAAAAGGAAGAGAAAAGGGTCTTAGCAAAGACAGCGCATGATGCTTATTCCCACCCACGACTCATGCATTTCAGCCTTATTTCCATCCCTCTCACCACGAGACCTCCCCCACATACCATATCCCAGCAGCTCAGAGCACTTACCCTTATCCTTCTCAGCTTCATCTACAAAAGGAAGAGAAAAGGCATTTAACAAAGTCGGAGTTACTGCTCACATCCATCCTTACCTTCCCACCCTCCCATTCGGTGAATTTTCCCATCACATTTTGCAGGAGGCTTCCAACCTAGCCCACCATAGGAAGGCCTGATGCCACCAGTACACAGTGCCCCACACTCATGCTCTTCCCTCTAGCGACAAGGAGCCCCTCTCCCGTGCCAGCAATTTTTAGTGGAGCATATATTGCCTTTTAAGGGAGTTATCCTCTTTAGAAGTCAACAAGCCTCATCAACTAGTCCATGTCTGTGATGACACCACCCTTGTTGCTCAAGATAACTTAGCCTCTTTCATGACGCAGTCAAATAAAGGAAAAGGTCCTGAATGCCCATGGTGCGAAATCAAGGTCATATAATATGACTTTTTCTTTAAAAAGTGGTCAATAACTTTCTATTTTTCCCTCCCTCCTTTCATTTTGTATTTTATGTATACCTTCTTTTTTTTTTTTCATTTCATTATTCCCTTTCTCTTCCCCTTGTTTTTTTTCACTCTTCTCTCTCTATTCTATCTTCTGTGGACTTTATGCCATCATTTCATGGTCTACATTTGTTCACTCTGTCAGCTCCTCAAACAATGGGACTGCATCTGGTGACAATCTCCTGCCCCTTTCCGTGCATTTTTGTTCACCTTCTCTTTTAGAAATTTGATCTAACCTGTTTACCTCCTCAGATTCGGTAACTATTAGTGTCCTTAAATTCCACATTGATAAAACAAATATTCTTTACTCCTTCAGTGGAGAGAAAACCACCCCTTCTTCTGAGTACAGGTCGTCAGTCCCTTATGGACATTATCCCACATCTTTAAACACAATTTTCAGCAGCTTATTTGCAAAGAAATATCACACTTACCATTCTGAGACATGAGTGGATCTGCAAAACAAAAGATTTATTTATTTCTTGCTTTTAAGATATGGTCGTTGACACTTTGAATTGAAAAAAAAAAAAAAAAAAAAAAAAAAAAGGAAACAGAGATTCCTTCCAGGAAGAATCTTGCCAACTTTGGTGTCAGGGCAAACCCTTTTCAGCATTCCCTGTTCTCCCAAATACCCACAACTGTCAGTGTTGCCGTTTTTGTCAGATGCCTAAATAAAATGCCTGTGTGCACTGCCAGCCTTCCACGCTCCTAACTCATGGATCTCCTGCTCAGATAGTCAATGGCTGAATGATAAAAGGACTCTCTGGACACATGCACACAAATATATAGATAAGCTGTCAACTCATGTAGCTCAACTACACTAATTCAAGTGCAAGAGCAGCCTCATTGAGGAAGAAGAACTGGCAGAGAGTAAAATTGCTTTACACTTGCTCCGGCCATGTAAAACCATCCAATTGCATAGTTAGAAGCAGAAAGAAGAGGGGACTCTTTCCCATCTAAAGCTCAAAAATGTATATGTGGTTAAAAGCTCCCTACCTCCAGCCGTACTTCGCCCTGCAAAGAAAAATGTAATTTACATGTAAACTTTTTCCTTTCTTTCTTTCGATAAATACCTTACCTTTAACCTTTGCTTAGAAAATATTACCTTCTTTCTCAATCCTGGAGCCACCTTGAAGGAGAAGACAAAATAAATAAATAAAGGAGAAAACCGATTACAAAAGGATCTTTGGGGTTACTATTTTTGACTCACAAGAGATATGTTTTAAACACAGAATACTTCTATTTCTGAAGCTCAGATGTGGAGTCAAGCTGTTTCTACTCTGACAAGAAATTGGAGCTTCATCGATTCAAAATTCATCTAATCAACCTTCAAGGACTGGACTCAGTGTGAAATCAAGGCTCATAAGGTGAAATGTCTAAACATTATTTAGGGAGGAGATAAATCACTATTTGCTACATACAAGAGGGACCCTTCAAAATCTTACCTCTCTGCTTCGATTTATAGATGCACAAACAGGCCAGAAAGATGAGGATTGGAATTGCCAGACCAGTAATCATGATGGATGGTGTAGACCAATCTGCATTTTCAAAAAGATTTCATTGAGTATTTTGTGTAAGTAGAACAAGTTGCATCATCTAGAAGCTTGTTGTCTTGACGTAATACCCTTCTTTCAGATATCCTAATTAATTCCTGAGGTATTCTCAAAGGATACTGGTTCTGAGGGGGCTAGAAGGATACACAATATCTCTGTTTCAGAGAATTGCAAAGATCAAAACAAGAAAAATATTACAAGTTTTAAAAACAAAACAGAACTCTAAAGTGGGAAGCATAGGAGCTGAAAACATATTTCATGGGAAACTTTCTAAAGGGGAAGAAGGAGTTAGAAAGTGAGGAAGCATAGAATATGTATTCAGCCTCTTTAAGAAGGCACCAGGAATACTTTTTCCTGCACAACTTTGGAGGGCCCAGATGCTTTCCTGAGCTCACTAGGTACTCTAGCAACACTGAGGAAAGACTACAGCATGGGGTGGGAGATGGTTGGGAAACTGAATGAGAATGCTAACAGAGGGGAGAGGTTATTTGCAAGGCTCTCCTTTTGTTGCCAGGATGGTTCCTTTCCCCATGCCATGACCATTCCTGTCAGGGGCTCTCCTCACCAAAGTTATGGTAATGAGAAAGAGCAGGCAGGGGAGCACGAAGACAAGGGAACCAGGGCTGCTGAGGTGGCTACAGAATGGCCAGGAGGGGTAGCTGACTGCTGAGTTTATCACAGAGAGGAAGCTTTGGTAGCCCAACAGATGAAACCATCCCAGAGGCTGGTGGAATCCACCAGCCCTGTGAGGCTGATGGAATCCTGGGATATGGCGGGGGGGAAGTAATAGGTGATAGTGGTGACCTCACCAGAGCTAGGAGAATCATTACAGGTGCTCTTAAAATGGGATGCTGCCTCTTGTTGATCCACATTGTTCATCTCTCCTTTCACCTCTTTATTGGAACAACAGTCTGTTAGACCCTTTTCGTTAGGTCCTCCAGGTCCTGCTTTCACAGAATCTTAGAATGCTTAAGGCTGGAAGGGACCTCTTTCAGCGCCAGTGCTGCTCCTATCATAGGGACCTCTTCTGACTGAAGTCCAGTCTCCTGCTGACAGACATATCCTAGTGCAAGGAGTCCATGTGTATGAATGACCTTCCAACCCTTCTCCATTCCCATCCTCTGTACCCCACTACATCACCAAGGGGAAATGTATGAGGAAGGAGTTTGGAGACTTGACTTGATTTGTACCCCAAACAACAAAACAACAAAGCACCAGTCGTCCTTCTGTTCTGCTGTGCGGATGCTATTGTCCCTGCCCCTCAAAGAAAAAGCATCTGCTAAGAGGTGCCATCCTCAGGCAGACAGAGTGGAAAAGTACTCGAGACTGCACTTGGGTCTGTGCAGCCATGCTCAGACTGCTTCCAGGTTGTGCTGCCCAGCCATTTACAACAGGTTCCGTGGAACATATTAGGATTGTTTTATAAGTGTTCCACTGATACGATTTTTTTAAAGACTATTGCCTGAAAAAAAATGTCTGAAGCTGGGAGTCTTTCCTGAACCCAGCAAGAAGCCCAGGAGGTCTCAAAAGATCACAGCTATTGAAGCAATAGCAGAAAGGAAAGGCTACTTACCATTTTCTTTCAGCAGTTGGTCTGTAAAAGGCAAAGAGAAGTGGAATGGAGAGAAAGGTGTAAGTGTTTGGAGAGTCTCTCCCATGCCCCCTTCCACCCTCCTTCCCTCCATTTCTGGTCTGCCTTCTGTCTCTCTCAGCCTCCCTTCCACATGCTCTTGTTCCTCAGTAAACCCAGTGGAGAGACACCAGATCAAGACGGAGACCTTTGCTGGGCAGCCTCCACCATGCCACCAGCTCACTAATGCTCACAACCATGAGCTCCCTGCTGGTGGGGAGTGTAGTGTCATGGGACACCATGAATTCCCTCTCTCCTCAAGACTGGTCCACAAGGTCCAGTTCCCAGCATTCGAAACCACTTACCCTCGTCCTTGTTCACTTGAGCTACAAAAGGTAGGAGAAAGGGGCTTAACAAAGACAGCGCGTGGCACTCATACCCATGCATGATTACCCACCCAGGCGTTTGGTGACTTGTCCCCTCATTTTTTTGCAGCTGGCTTCCATCCTATCCTCCCTGAGAAGGACTGGCCCCACCAATACACAGAGCTCCCCACTCACACTCTTCCCTTTAGCAACAAGGAGCCTCTCTCCAACGCCAGCAAGCACTCACCTAGCAATGCTTGCTGTTGGGCTGCAAAAGAAAGCAGAAGAGCCGTTACAAACTGATGTGTCCTTATTCCTATCATTAATCCTTTCATATGCCCCTCATAGTTTCCCTTTGCTAACATCTGCTTGTGGAAACCTTGCCCCTGCCTAACATATCTAGCAGGCTTTGCACAGAAAAGGCTTACTAGAGAGGTCTCATGTAGTCCAGCAATCTGTGCTGCAGGTGGATTATTAGTATGATATTGCAACATTACAATTGTTTTTTATTAGCCCTATGTGCCCTACTGCAGTAAATCATGTTTGCTGCTGCACTCTGCAGGCCACATCTGGCAATATATGTAGTGCAGTGAACTTTGATCATCTTTTGCCTCATGAGCTTTCAAATACACCTTTTAGGGGCTCTACTAGAGAGGAATATGTCCCCAACGAAGTTTTCCTTACAGCCTTTCTCAGAGTGTGTCATCTCTGAATCCTTTCCTGATGTTCTTCTGCCACAAGCCAGGGGAGAACTGAAATCCTAGGCCTTCCCTATATCTCATCTGTCATACTGCAGAACTACAATTCATCCACCCAGATGAAACCCAGGACTTGCTGAACATCCAACACCAGTGGGATGGGAGGTATGTAGACAGGGTATCACAAAGCCCCTTTTTTCAGACTGGAAAATGCCAGGGGCTTGGAGGGTACGTGTGTGAATAGGGTTGCTTGTTTCTATGTTTTTGGTTGGTTTGTGGATTCTTTTTGTAGAGAAACCCTCTACATGTCTCCAATTTCTGCAAGTGGGTAGGAGTATATTGTTGCGTGGAGTACACAGCAGATAATGATGGTGACTGCCTTATGAGATTAGCTCCTTAGGCATAACTATGAAGAACAGGAAGGGAACTTTTGGAAAAAGTTTTCTTACCTGTTGGATAAGGACATAGTAGAAGTAGAAAAAATAAGTAGGGAATTCCATTGCTTCTTTCTTTAAGGATGCAGAATATCATCATGTCTCGTGTACTGCAATAGGAACAACAGTGAAAAGTGACAAAATAAAGTCCTCCAATAGCCTGAGTATCTCATATCTCCTCTCTTTCCATTAAATACTTCATAGAGGAAGTTTTTCACTTCATCCCTTATCATGTTAAAGGGTAGCTGTGCCCAGCTCTACAATTGTGCACCAAAGGAAGTATCCCTTTTTTCATTCTCTGTATATACCCTTGGGGACTGGAATAAAGATGAAGAATAAAGTTCCTAATAATGGTGCTATTCAAATTATTATTCTTAAATGATCATAATAATCTTATTCCCATTTTTCACCATTCATATTATGATTCTTAGTACCATAACAAACAGAAACTTTAACCCTAATAAAGAGTGAACCAATGAGCAAGAGCTAAGCCTTTGCTACTGCATGAGGTGATATGTAAACGACTTCCACTTTCACATTCCTTGTCCACATGCACGTCTCAAAATGGCACTTCCCTTTTTTTTTAATTGAAATAGCTTTTGTTAGGGCCTTTTTTTTGCTTTAAGATTTCTTTCTGCTTGCACATGCTTTTATTCCTAAGAAAAGTATAAACCATTCGAGGAAGACACAGAACATGCAGGCAGAAGAGCATTGGAAGAGAGCTATTAACACATGTCCACCCATTTGTCACTCTTTTCTCCTCAGGAACAACTTGCTTTGCCTCTAGGCTAGAGAGGCCATCACACTGCACTTCTTTGGAGTTAGTTAATCAGACTTTGGGATTGCCTGGAAGGTCACAGAATTAACCATTCAGTACTGAGGTCCAAAACCCACCTCCCAGAACATGCAGCTAATAAAGCCCAGCAGGTCTCCAGTGATTCTGAAGAAAAGACACTCAGAGGTGGTATGTGTAAGGATAGTACACATCCCTTACAAAATTTAGGTATGTATCCGAGTAAGGAAAAGTCCACGCATTATAGATTTGCAGCCAGTGTCCTCCAGGAGAGTAAACACACCTATGACAACACTGAATGGGATGGAATGGACCAGAACAGACATTGCTCTTTCCTGGAAAATTCACTGAAGTTATCAAAGTCCCTTTTCATTAATTTCCAGTGCTTTCTCAGAATTAACACAGTAGCAATTACAAGGAGTAACGGCTTAGTGTTGGCCCCTGTCATCCCAAGACTTCACAGATGCAACTGTGAGAGAGACTTGAAGTGCTGGTACGGCAGGAGATCAGGGTAGATCCGTCTCCTGACCCCATTCCTCTCCTTTGCTGAATCACAGGTACCCAGGGGACTTTGTGGGCAGCCATTTCAGAGAGCTGCGTCCAGCCTCCTGATCATTGAACCCAACCAACCACATCATCTGAATCACATCAGCTCCCTTAGCCAGATAATGGCAAGACTGCATGATTTCTGATGATCACCAGCGCTAGCTGCCTCATGATGGGGGTTGGAGAAGAAGCAGGTGTCCTGAGCTTCTTGCCTTGCTGGTCACTGAATGCTGGTACAACACAAGGAGCAGAAAGGAAAGTTGAAAGAGAGGGCTGTGGCTGAAAGCCTCGTGACGATTTCGGTCTTCTGTCTCTGGGTCTAGTTTCACACCTCAGTAGAAGGGGGCAAAATTTCTGCCTTCTGCTGTCGCTAGAAAGCAGGCAATCTCAGAATTTCTACCATTATTTGCACAGCTGCCTATTGGAAAAGAAAACACCCTTGTGAAGACTTTTTCAGTCTTTACAGAAGGCTAATTGGTCACTAACATTATAGGAAAAGTGGAAGGAACTGTGAAGGCTTTCAGTGCTAAGCTTAGGGAACAGGGCTGGCTGGCCGGCAGATTCTGGAGCCACTCAATTATTTCTCTTCTTTTCCCTAAAAATACTTTTCCCAAGTGGAAACCTTGTATTTTGTGTGTATTCTCTCAAGACCAAAAGGATTACATTGGCCCCACCATTTATATAATATTCTAATAGATCAAAGTAAACATATTCCATTCGGTTGCTTTCTCAGCCTCCACACTGCAATGACTTGTGCATAGCTGTGCAGTGACTGCATGCTTAACAAGTTACTTTATGCAGGTACACAAAACAAAACTGCAGAAAACCTTCACAGCCTCACAGAGCTATATGAATTAGAAAGCGACTGGAGAAAAGTAGTAATGAGAAGCTCTCCTACCTTGGTAGATTCGGTCTTTTGACCTGTATCTTGCTGAGGGTGCTATTTTTCAGTTTGCTGCTATAGGGCAAGAGTGGAGGGCAAATAGGGGTCAGTTGCAGATTTCTCTTTAATCAAGGACATATGAGGGAAGAAAGGGGAAGCGGTGTCATGGGCAGTTCTCCCTGAAGCTGCTGTTACCTTCTCTCAGGGAGCCAAAGGAGTTAGCAGAGGGGTGGAAAGAGAAGGGAGGAGGAATATATGTGTAAGACCGATCTTTGCTCCCTATAATAACAAAGGTTAATATTTTAACCTATCAGTTTCCTTATTGTGATTGAGGCTACAGAGGGGCAAAGATGAAAGGATAAGCAAGGGAGAGAGGTCATGAAGTAAGAGAAAGTTGGGGGTTTGTTTGCTTGTTTTAAGCCCAAGCCATCCTATGCTGATGGGAGTTGTTCTTTGGACAGCCATGTAGGACTATCTGTTTCTAATGGTAGAAACAATCTCTCTCTGTAGATGGCTCATGTACAGAAATGATGTTGTTCTTCTGGGAAAGAAATAGGAGTGGTACAACTCACTGTCCCTGCTTGGTACGGTGGTATAACAGGGAAATATTTCCCTTTCCTCTCTACCACAGCTGCCATTAAGTCACTGTTCATTTGGAAAAGAAATGTAAGTCATTGTAGCCAATTAAGTAGTATCTCAACACTGAGGAGAGGGGCAGGATCACCTCCCTCGACCTGCTGGCAACACTCCTCCTGATGCAGCCAGGATCACATTGGCCTTCTTGGCCACAAGGGTGCACTGCTGCCTCATGGTTAACTTGTTGTCAACCAAGACTCCCAAATCCCTCTCCACGGAGCTGCTTTCCAGCAGGTCAACCCCTAATCTGTGCTGGTGCCTGGGGTTATTCCTCCCTGTACGACCCTGCACTTATCCTTGTTGAATCTCACGAGGTTCCTCTCTGCCCAACTGCCCATTCTGTCTAGGTTTCTCTGAATGGCAGCACAGCCGTCTGGAGTGTCGGCCACTCCTCCCAGTTTGGTGTCATCTGCAAACTTGCTCAGGGTGCCCTCTGTGCCCTCATCCAAGTCATTGATGAACAAGTTGAACAGCACTGGGCCCAGTATTAACCCTTGTGGGACACCACTGGCCACAGGCCTCCAAATAGACTCAGCCTCACCTACCCTCTGAGCTCTGCCATCCACCCAGTTCTCAGTCCACCTCACCATCTACTCAGAGTCCTGCCCCCTCGAGTGACTGTCAGTATGTCAGGATGTCTGGGTGTTTCCTTGCTATCATTAGAGAAGGCACCAAGATCCTCCCAGATGTGGAGTGAGCTAAATTGATGTACAAGTGGAGTAACCATGAGCTTTCGGTTAATTGCACTCTTCAAGCGTTGGTGATTAGGCGCAGGGCTGCTTGAATGCAACCACCAGGCAGCCCCAGGAAGAGGATTTGCTTTCCCTGAATTCCATTTTTCCCCATTTTCCCTTCTCAAGTATTTATTCTCTACCCACACTCTTCACCCTGGCCATAATAAATACCTGTGGATGTTGCTCGCAGTTTCACCTCCACATCTGGTGCCAATTACAAGTATTCCTGTGCTTCCCATTCCAAAAGGGAAGATGCCAAGGCTTTGAGATAAGGCCTACTTTGGTACCCGGACCTGGAAGGACAACCTCCTCTCACTGCTAGGGCAGTTTTAATTATTGTGGACAGGAACTAGCTCCTGCTACCCCAGCTACGGGATCTCTCCTTGGGACCACCACTGTGAGAGTAAAGCAGTCATCCATAAACTCCTTTCTTCAGTGCTGAAGACTGTTCAAGGCAGCTAGCCTGTCAATGTGGTGTTTGGCCATCCCATCCTGTGTCTGTGCATGTGATCTTCATAAGAATGATGGAAGAGAGTGGAACACTGCAGCAGCCTAAGGTGAGGGATTGCGACTATGTGAAGAGACTTGCAGTTGACTTAGTGACTCCATCTCCACCTTCCCCTGAAGGGTGTAAATGGATTGGCCCAGAGGCCACCTTTTCTCTCCGTGGGTGACAGTGGGC
This sequence comes from Tinamus guttatus, assembly GCF_059628265.1. Classification (NCBI taxonomy): domain Eukaryota; kingdom Metazoa; phylum Chordata; class Aves; order Tinamiformes; family Tinamidae; genus Tinamus; species Tinamus guttatus. The sequence goes on from NW_028288673.1 coordinate 668,850, forward strand.
CTGCCAACTTGCCGAACTCCTAGGAATGGGCTTGCCCTGCTACTGGTGTATCCCCATGAAGGAGTGTACATTGGCTATTGAAGTAACCCATAAGTAAGATCAATCAGAATTGGTTTGTCAGTTCATTTGTTTGGGTAGTTACAATTAGTATAATTTACTAAGTAATCACTGTTAGCATAACTTCTAGTGTAATTAGAAAATCATAGAATCATAGAATGCTTAAGGTCAGAAGGGACCTCTACAGGTCATCTAGTTCAACCAAAATAAGTATTCTAGTTCAGCTAAGTTACTGTTAGTAAGAATGGTTGCTTTGCACCACTGTAATTAACTTCTGTAGTAAATTTTGATCTTTGAACAAGTTGTGAAGTCATGCAGTGAATCTTCTTCCCCTACCTCGCACCACACAGAACCTACACAGTCTGGGACTGTAAAGATAGTTGGTTATCCCATGACAACAGCCCATCCTGGTTACTCCATTCCTCACTAGTCCCATCTTTAGCAACTTCACGCTGTTATTTATTATATGTGATGTGGTTGCCCTGCTGATTTCTATCCAAGTCAGCAATAGTAGTAAGACAGTCCCACCAAACCTGCTCGGTGACACTATGCAGAACAAACTGCACATTCATTCCCTTCTCCAAGCTGCCTTTAGAGGCCCTTGAGTTCTATGCCTGGAATCCTCTGAGCTCAGGGGCTTCGTGGCAGTCCAGCCTAATCCCATCTCACATATTCCATGGCATTTTCACCTTTTTCAGCTCAGTTGGACAATCTTCAGCTGTTGTCTGCTGAGCAATGCAGTCAAAAAACATCTACACCAAATAAAAGCCCCACTGTGGGTTTTGTTGTGTATCTAAGAGCTATGGAGTAGCTTAGATTTTAGCTTGGTCACACTACAGCAGGTTACTGGTGTCCCTTGGTGTCCCATGGTGTCCCCTTTCCCATGTCTGCAAGACAACATTAAAAACTAGAAAAGCCCTAAGAACTGTAGGTATTGAGGCAACACAAAAACAAACCTGACAGTAATGTCAGTTTACAGGGTTCAGATGGAGTAGACATCTAGGAAGAAGAAAGAATGGCAAGTCAGGAAGAAAATGCGTGCCCTCCTTGCCCGTGAAGCTCAGCAAGCCCTATATGAAGGCTGCAGGATGAGGTTTTCAAAGCCCTGGAGCCTCTGCAGGAATGCGTGAGAGCCCTGAAAGGCAGGGATGAGCTCCAGAGCTGGTGGTATGAGCTGAGCTCTTCTTGTATTAGCATATTTCTCACCTTCATCAACAACTGCACTCCTGTGCCTGACTTCTCTCCACTAAAGCTATGTTTTAAAAACCTCAGTCTTTCAAGTGTTTTCCATTAACACTAAGAAAAGCCCTCATCTAACAGAAAATTCACCTCCAAAGTTTCCATTCAAGATGAAGCATAGACAAGCATGCCTAACACTCCTATGCCTGAGCTCCCTGGAAATAAAGCAGCAACAATTCAGATAATGCTATCTACTTTATTTTCAACATGCAAATAAGTGTGCAGTAGCATATGTGGTTTTATCAGCTCTTCTTTTCATTGTTCCTGCAGAGAAAATCATAGTTTGGAGAAAAACCATGGAGAGAAGCATACATTGAAAAGCATGGTGTGGTCATGCCAGCTGTGAAACCAGAAATGGCTCTTCATTTTGCATTTGTAAGTGGATATTAGCATTAGAAAGATACCCCTGGCTGGTTGCTGTGAACCACTGCTGTTAAGGAAGCAAAGGCCTCCTTTTGGACCTGGAGTTTTTGCCAGGCTTTATCTGCTGTTTTTTTTTATCTCTGGCTTGTCTGGCTTTGCTTTGGTAGCCTTGTCGCAGCCGTCTCTTGATTTTTCTCTCCTGAATTGGAGACTATGTTGGTCTCGTAAGGGGGTCCAGAAGACCAGGAATCTTATTCTTAGTGATGAGCGTTTTCTGCAAAGAAAGAGACCCTTCTCAAACAATCCTGAAAATACATGGGGCTGTTTCCCAAATACAGAAACCACAGAGTATGTCTGGCAGGGATACTTAATGGGAGCAAGGGAACCAGAAGCATCACCTCAATGTACCATCAGGGTGAGAGCAAAGTCTGGTGGGAAACCTTCACCTCATTCTGAGGTAGAATAATCATGAGCAAATCTGCATCATGGAGGGCAGGTGGTTATCATTTGCGGAGCAGGATTTATTAAATAAATTCTGTTGCAGAGGGGGTTCAACAAGGCAAACCAAGCATCTCCTGATCCATTCTGACCTCAGGTTTTGCCATGGGCATCCATGCTCTCTGCCAAACTTGGGGCTTGCAGCCGCAAATGTCAGCCAGAACTTTGACAAAGAAGTTCCCAGGGTGGAAGGTACCTTCTCTTTTTAAAACATAATCTTACCAAGTGTTCCCTCCTCTCTTCAATAGCCTTTCTCTTCATCTCAGCATTTCCGGTACAAAAGGCAAAATGCTTTCGTTGATCCAAATTTTCTAACAAAGGTTTCACCTGTTATGCAAGAAAAAGTATAGCGCATATTGACTTGGAGTTTGAACAGTAGGAATTGCCCTCAACAGCCTTGAGGATATCTAGAGATTGTGCTGAGATGCTCAGGACATGCCCTAAACTCTTCCTTTCCAACAAAGGGAACATGAAACATATCATGTTCTGGCCCCTGAAGGCAATGCAAAGAATTCTTTATGCCAGTTTGGAGCAGGTCCAAATACTGCACTTAAGAAACTGAGTAAAGGTGGCCTTGTTACAAGGAACAAACCGTGCAGTTTTGCCCTTGCGCTGGTAGGCTGCTGCTTTTGTTCCATGGCTTCCCCTGGTGATTTCTATCCCATAGCAATGAGTCCTCAAGCACGAAAACGGCCACCTCCTCTACTTTCTGCAGATGTGGCCTGGAAACTGCCACAGCCCAGCTCCCCACAGTGAGAATAATGCCACTTTTGCAGGTGTTTTAAAGTGCCTCAAGTACCTGAGCCCTCCACATCTCATTCCTTTCTCTTCTAGCTTGATGTTCTGCCAGTTCTCTCCATTCTTCAAGTTCTTTTCTTCTCCTCTCTTCAGCCAAGGATTCCCGGCGCATTCTTTCCTCCCTCTGCATGCATATGTAGCACACTTCCTGGAGGGCCACAAAAGTCCAACAGCATGCACTACTACTTTTCTTTTAATAACGTTCCTTACCCTCTCTTCTGACCCTTGTTTAGAGGGCTTCTGTCTACTATTTTGGCCTTAAGTTCTTACACTTGCAAACTGAAAGCCCCTCTGACATGATCAGTGAATCAACTTGTCAGTGCACTAAGAAGAAAACAGTTATTTTCAGCATTAAGTGTTATGCTTTTCATGGGTCTATAGATATGAATAAAAAATTGTAAAAATGCAGGATAATCTGTATCTGTGAATTTTACTTTCAAAAGTGTTGGTTGAATGTTAAAATCCACACATACTAAGACAACCTTTCAGAATCAGTATCACTGTAAATATGTTTTCCCCCACTTAATGTAACAGAAAAATTTATTTGATTTATATCACGTACTTGTCCTGCCCTTCTATGATCTCCACACTGAGGGGCCGCAGCCAGAGTACTGTCAGGATGAATTTTTCTGCGTCTTTTCTTGTCCTCCTCTTTTTCCTTGGGGGGACGCAGGCATGGTGGGAACACTCTAAAAATACAAGCCAGCATGAGTTGGTATGAGTGCATGAGAAGTTTCATCCTCAGCTGGTATTTAAAAGGGCTGTACTTGCTTTTGCAGCAGTAGATATTTCGCAGGACAATGAGGTCCCTTCACAAGTCTTCCCATCAACAGACAGGAATAACACAGAGCTGTAGAACTCAAATGTGACACCAGGACACCGTATGGAGAGATTATTGCTGGACACCCAGCGGGAATTGTGGTGGGACAGTGTGTTTTTGGCAATACTGTGTATTTGTCAGTGTACAATGGACTGTTGGTGGTGAGCAGTGTCCAACACAGAAATTGATTCACTGAGAAGAACAATCTCACCACAATCTAGCCCTTCTCTTGTGCTGGCCACCAACACAGGCTGCAGTCTAAAAGAAGATGCTCCTCAGAAGCTAAATATGAACAAACAGCTGCTCAGCCTCCTTGGGACAGCATGATCCGCATTTCACTTTCCCCATAAAGCAACATCCTCCCCAGCAAAGCAAAGAAATACTATGTGTCTCACCCGATGGGAGGTTCTTTTCCCTTGGTTTTCTCCTCTGCTTCCTCCTTTGTCTCAGCCCTGGCTAGTCTCCGAGGAGGAAGGCTCTCCCGCAAATTGCAGAACTTGTGGAGAGGATGCCCTGCAAGGATGACACGAAATCTCTCAGAACAGGGGGTGCAGGTCTGCTCTTACAAGCTCTCTGAGGTATCATTGTGATTCCCAGGGTGACCTATTTGCTAGTTGGTCTTCAGCCCTTCCTGACACCAGCTCCTATGCAACGCTTACTATCTACAGTGCTGTATTACTTCATCTGTTTGCCTAGCTGGTTACCTAATCCATCATCTAAATAGTGATATTGGGGTGCAGATAAATATTGTTGCTTGTCAAGACTATTGGGGGAAGAAATTATTGGAGTTGTATCTATGTCTTTGTACCCAAATTTGCTATCATGTGCATTCAACAGAAACCCATCATTTCTATGATGTTTACGGGGGATTAAGGAAGAAGATCTGGGCTTTCCTGCTTGAAAAGAGAAATGGAGTCTTGTCACAGCTTGGCACCCTTTGTACACTTGTTCTCTATGTGATTTTTCTCACCAAATTACAACCCCCTGATGCCAAGAGATATGTCAACATCCATATCTATGGCAACTCCCAGCAGAGTTTGTTATTCCCAGAGCTCTTGGACCTCCCAAATTTTGACTCTGTAATAGAGGTACAATCTGCTATCAGGAATCAGCATTTTCATTACCTTTCTGGTTACTTTCAGTTTGTACTCTTGGTTTATTTTCTTCTCTGGCCTTCACTAATTCTGCGAAGGAAAATTTCTCAGCATTTTTAGCATGTGCTGTAACAGCCTGCATGCTGAAAAAAAGGAAGAAAGCACTCAGAAAGAGAACATCTCATCCGTGGCCTACATTAATAACTAGGGTCATTACAGTATATTAAAATTCTGCGAAAGTCCACAGTTTTCAAAAGCAGACAGCACTTGCTTGGTCAGACAAGGGTGGCAGATGCAAATAATACTTACTGTGGAAACAGGAAGACCCAGCGAGAATAGATCAGAGCAAGAGCTTCTTCTTTGCTTGATATGAGCAATTTCTTTATCCATGGGCACTGCAACAATGACAGACAAATCTGGGATGACTTCAGGAAAATGAGATCAGTGCTTACAGAGGCTTTTCTACCTCTCAAAGATTTACCTGCCCTTCAGCAGCCTTCTCACCAAGTTCACTTGCTTTAGCTCCTCTTTGTAAGAAGCTGCTCAGCATATAAACATTTATGGCTAATGACATTGCCAGCTTTTCCCAAAGCTCTAGAGTTAACCAATTCAGTGAGTTGTCATTAACTTGTAAAAGTATCAGTGGAGGGAAACTCAAGGGAAGATACATTATGAGTGTGGCTTCCTGGCTCCTGGTTTCAATCTAGCTGCTTGCTTTAACTGCTCACTGCTCCTGCACTGAAAGCAAATGCTTCTGAGGTGTTTTTCTCCTCAAACTCTTTCCTAAGAGTCAAGAGGCTGCATCTGCAGAGTGGAGGAGCCCAGCAACCTTCTTTTTCTTCAGGTCAGGAGGACAAGCAGCCTGACCCCATGCCAGCAACATGTTATTACCCTTGCCACTACTTTGGCTTATTCCTTTCTATTGCAAGGCTCTTCCAAGGCTAGCCCTTGCACAGCAAGAGAGTTTTGCATACACTGCCAGCACCCCTGAACAGCAGCAAATAACACTATGGAGTTTTCACTGCTGCAGATTGTATCTTAAGAGTCAAGTGACTCTTTATATAGAGTCCTTTGATGAGATTTCAGAGCAGTTCTCAAGTAGCCCTGGAAAAATGATATACTTACAGTAAGAAGAGCATCTACCAGCTTTCCAGACTTATCAAAAGATTCAATAAACTTCTTGTAAAATTTCATTGTCACTTCTTTTCCTTGTATATCGAGAATGCCAATGTATTTAAAGATAAAGACAACATCATTTCCACTCTCTAGGATGCTGGAGAAAACCTTCAGGGTCTCCTGTATGCACGTCTGGACTAATTTTCGAGGAATGTTTGTGTCCACGGATATCTGAGCATAGTTTAATGGAGAGATTTGTGTAACACCTAGAAAACAAATATGTATGGAAGTTCAAAGGACTCTATTGATGTGCCAAGTCCACTGCAGTGATTTCTTCAAACAGAGATAGGAAGAAAGAATACCAGCAATCTGATATGGATACATTGATAGCAGTAATGGCCAGAAATCACAGTAAATCTGTCCATCAATCTATTTTTGTACCTGCTATCACTTACATCTCTGTTTCAAGGCTCTCTATGGCTAGCTTTGAACCATTTCTCTAGATTAAGGTGACTGTAAGGGCCAGCATTAATGCATGTATTTTCTTTAACGAAGTCTAGTGCTGTGTAAGTACATAGCATCAGCTCCGTCTAAATGTCATTCTAGTAAAAATCTCTGCTAAATTTGCATCAGCTGGTAGTGAATAAACAAGACGGGCACAAAACCAGTTGTCAAAGCAGGTCATTGAGAGAGGCTAATTTTGGACAGCATTAATAAAAACTAGTCTAAATGACAGGGTCCTTTTGGGGTTGTTTGTCTTAGCACAGTGCTTTTCTTGCATGTGTGTGCAAATAAGATATTAATTGGTTTTCTTACCAGGGACTTTCACTTTTGCATATTTGAGTCCATGGATACGTGCAACATTCTTGCACAGGTTGAAAACAGGTCTGTGGACAATTGAAAACTCATTTTCTCCAGTGTATAATTTTCCTTTAAAAGGAAAGAAAGTTCCCAATCCACTTATTTTAACGCCCTGAAAATAGAAAAATAAACAAACAAAAACAAAAACAAAGGAGTATTAATAAGCAATTCTTAGCTGCCAAATTTGAGTGAGGTTTTGTTAAAACCTAGGGATGCTACTTTGTGCCCTGACCACCTGAAGAAGCACTTAGGAATGCACAACAGACCCCCATTTGGGTCACTTTGGTCCCAGTTTTGGGTCCCATTTTTTGGACAGTTTATCTTCCTTTCCTTTGCTCTCTAAGAAAATATTTGGCGAAGTAAAACATAAAAAAAATCTATCCCACCCCCAAATTCGGGAGTCAGTAGCAGAGAAGCCCCAGCAAGTGCTGAATATTTTGCATAATGAGGTGGACTACTACTACTCTTTTTTACTTCTTTAACTTTACAATATCTCTGAATTTATAGAGAAGCTGGTCTGTGACATATTTGTAGATCACTGTGTATTTCTGGGATTTTTTTCTCCAATTTAAAAGAAAGGGAAATATAATTGTACTTGATGGCAAAGGGCTACCAGGATTACTGAAGCCACGTCAGGGTAAACAGGGGGATAGGATGTCATCTCACCTTATTCAGATCCAGCTGCTGTCGAATGTACTGAAAAACTGCATCCCAAATATAAGTGAACTCTAGAAAGTGAGGGGCAGAGATGTCAAGCTCAGCATCAGCCCATTCCCAAATATTTTGCTATATAGTCATATGCTGCACTCCCACTGGAACTGCTGCAGCTCTTGCACACACATGGGAATTCAGGGTAGGCTCAGGGTAACCACACTAACAGGAAGGAATTAACTTGCCTGCTAGGGACTTATGAGTGCCCCAAAGAGTCAGAAAGAGGAGCAGGACCCAGGATGGCTGCTGGATTTACCTGGGTTCTCCTTAAAACCACCATCCCTGTTCAGCCATCCCTCAGAGAACCCTATGATTCCATGGCCATTTTTGTCATCAGGGTTCTCTACAAAAACACTCATGAAATAGATTCTGAGGGCCTTACCGAAAGAAGTGACCTGTTTGAGACCTGAGTACATCATTTTGCCATGACTATCGAGGCCAGTGGCCAGGATGTTCGTCTTCATAATCCCTGCTCTCAGGTAGCACTGGGACTAGAGGGTGAAAAGTATCTTTCTCCCGGAGAAGAAACTCCTCTCCAGCCTCTTCCTTCTCCTTGGCTGCACTAGGTCAGGTTCCAACGCTGTCCAAACACCTCCCTCTCACTTCAGAGCAGCTTCCAAAGAGAAGAGGGGATGTGAAAACAGCAGGTAGCACCTAGGATTTGCCTAGCAGAGAAGTGTGGGGAGAACCCACAGTGCCATGGGGAGAAGGAATTTCCATTGTGATGCAGGAGAATCCTGTTGTGACCTCCGAGAATGCAGGGGCCCCCTCATCCATCTCAACCCAGCCAGGTTGGCGGCAAAATGGGCAGGGGGGCTTCAAGGTGGCATCACCAGGAGCTGCCCACAACTGCCCCCTTCCCAGGGAGAAATTTCCCTCTTACCCTGGAAACTTTTGCCCATTTCCTCCAATGTTACTGCCAAAGGATTTAAGGAAAATCCATCAAAGACAACTCCAGATGATACCCTATCTTGTAAAAATTCTGATATAGGACATGAGAAAATTCCCTTTTCTACCTTCTGAACTGAAATGTTTCTACTTGAAAGAACACTTACTGGAATGCTGTGGGGTTTTTTTAAGACACAAAGTCACAGCCCACATCACGTACAATAAAACATCTCCAAGTGTATGCAGAGGCTATTATTAGGAAGTAAACACCTATTTTTATGATGAGTCACTTGTTTTCTAGAGGACATGACTCCCCTGCAAGCCCATAAGAACACTCCCAGCACCATTAGACTCATGGCTCCCTGACAAAACAGGGATGGAGATCGGAGCCATGCACACCACCAGGGCATGCACAGAACACATCCAGTGACTTGCAGCTCTTTCCAAGGAAACACAACCATGAAACAGAGGAAGCAATACAGTTCAAACTGGAAAAAGCTTAGTAAGTGCTGATTGCCTATTAAGATCTTGCAGAGAGATAGAGACAAGACAATTGCATATAGTTGACAGTATAGCTCTGTAATTACTGACTTTTGCATTTCTTTGTCCCTTTTTTTATGCAAAATGGCAAGAGAAAGAGATGTTTAGCAAAGAAGCAGGTCCTTTTTTGAGCATATCTAGGCAGATCACATTCTTTGGAGGAATCTATATGAAACAGAAGTAAAACCTCCCTTTAAAAACAGGCTGAATGGACAGTACTTTTATGCAATTTCACACTAGAGACATTAAAAAAAATGCATTCCTGAATTCCATTGAGAATATGGAGGTCCTTCATTTACATTCAGAGTATACTCATAGCTAAGTTTAAAGGACTTTTTCAGAATTGAATAAATGCTAACAGAACTGTCAACAGGCTTCTTTGCTTCAATGCAACAAGTAGTTATGCACCATAAAAGCACTTTAAACAACTATCAGATTCTCAAAATAATTCTAAGTTTTTGCAGCATCTCACCATTTTTCTTGTAGCTTGTAAATTTCTCGTACCATAAAAATTCAATACAGGTATTCTTCAGATGAAGTCCTTTAAGAAGCTACTGAGAAAGTAAGTTTGAAAACAGTGTGCCTCTTAATACATCTGGCTGTGGACAGAGCTCAGTCTTCTCTCACTCAGTTCTTTCTTCTAGACACGAAGGTCTAGAAGCTCAACAAGCCTTACAAATACAATCTTCTCAGAACAGCAGAATTTAACATCTTTCCAAAAGAGAAATCATATGGTCTGGAATCCTCTGGAATCATGGTCAGCCAAGAAAAAAAAATGACATTTTGAGATTTTCTGCCTCATAGGCTCAGTATTTGCATTTGATTTTGGAGGTTTGGGGTGTATTTGAAGCAGGGACTTATGTGTTTCTGTGTGGATTGTGAGGAGTCCCTAGGGTTTTCCCAGTGTCTCAGTGACAGGAGGAGGGAAAGCAGAGCATTTCACTAAGCCAGCAGTATCGGATAGTGGCCAGGAGCCTAGACCAAAGGATTGGGATCAAATTGTTGATCAATATCAATAGATACTAAGAAACAATAATGTCAATAGACCTGGTCTGTCAATCAGGCATTTAAGCAGTATGTTGTCCGGATTTCTGCAGTCTGTTCTCATTGCAAACTGCTCATCTTCAGCCACCTCACACAGGCCCCAGTAAAATGTTGCATCAGTTTCAGACCAGAGCAGGTTGTGCAACCTTTTTACCCTCTCAGTGAAGCCATTGGAGCAGAGTGTCTCTCATCTTAATCCTCATTGAATCATAGAATCATCATGGTTGGAAAACACCTTCAAGATCATCAAGTTCAACCGTAAAACCTTCAACACCAAGCCTACTAAACCATGTCCCCAAGTGCCTCATGTACACGTTTCTTGAACACTACCAGGGATGGTGACCCCACCACTTCCTTGGGCAGCCTGTTCTAATTCGTGACTACTCTTTCCATGTAGAATTTTTTCCTAATATCTAATCTAATATCTAACCTCACCACCTGCTCCATTGGAGAGAACCCACAAGCAAGGCTACTTGTCTGGCATCAGTCCCTTCTCTTTCTTCCCAGACATCCATTGGGGAGTTTTTTGCCTTTCCCTTTTTTCTTTTCTTCTTCTTTTTTTTTTTTTCCTTATTTTTAACTTTCTGCCTCAAATAGCTTTCAACATCAGAGTTGATATATACAATATGGACCTTGTTAATTTTTATTGCCGTGTAATGCTGTCTCAGTATCCTTTGTGCAATCCGCATAAAGCTGGACATGGAAAATAACACGTCCTCAACCCCAGTAACTTCTATGAGAGAGACAAACCGTGACGCAGCTTGCATCCAGCTGTCTGTCTTCAAACAATCATTGCCTCTCATGAAACACTGCCAAGAACGTCTGCAGGGAAAATATTTCTATAGCAATCCTTGCAGCCACTCTCAGCCTCAGGCCCAAGCTTGAACGATGTTGGTGTCCTCTGCAGATGTATTGCTGTCTTTTCTTTTTCTTTTTTTTTTCAACCAGAGGTTTCTTCGTGTTCTTCCTAAAAGAGGAAGTGAGCGTAATCGTGCGTCTTAAGTGAATAGGAGCGTTCCAGCAGGACGTGCCGCAATCCACAAAAACAGTGTAAATCAAGACCTACACGTGAAAACAGTGACCTCACGTTAGTGGAAAGCCAGTGCAAGTGGCGACATTCATGCCCAGAGGAGATGCAGACCTGGCACTCGGCTTGGTCCTGTGCCCAAGCCCTGTACCTTGGCCTGTCACACTGAGTGGGGCAGCCTGTGCAAAGCCCTCTTTGACAGAGTAAATTGAACCTCAGAAGTCCTCCAACTTGTCGTGTGCAAACTGGCTTCTTGACAGTCTCATATGAGAAGGAGGAATGAAATGGAATGACATTGCTTCTGTTCATGCCTCTGCAACCATCAGACACTCTTACCTCTAGGACAACTAAACAGGGGTCCTTGCATTTGCTCTTAATGTGTCCATTTGAATACACTGACTGTAACACATTTGCACATCTTAGTGCGCTCTTTTGCCAGCCACTGACCCCTAGTTTAGCACTGCATCCCCTGGAGTTGCAATTTCCCCCTTATCATGATAATAGAGTTTGGAGATGGGAGCATTTACCTGGTGTGTGTTAAGGAGTAGCCAAATCTATTGAACTTTGATACCCAGGAGTTTTCTCCTATCCTGTTGTCACGGAGGCAAATGCTGCTGTTCCCAATTGCTGTTCCAGCTGTTTCACCTCATAACTGATATGACTCCCAACGTATTGTTTTTATTGCAAGATTGCACTCCACAAAATGTCCCCAACACTCTCCTCAAATTATCTGTGAAGCTTGGCTGTCTCTTATAAGACTCCCCCTTAACATCTGTGAAATCCAATCCATTCCAGTACAGCTGGCTGCAACCAAACATGCTCCTGTGCAGAACAGCTGGGTCAGTCTGATGAGCTTTACTGAAAAAGCTGTCATGAACTTTTGGAAAGCTCTAGAACTAAAGAAATCTTCTGCATGCATTAACATATGCACAACTGCTGTGTGTGCAACGCACATCCTGCTTGCAAAGGGTCTGCATGTGGCAGTAAATGCACAAACAAGAGGGATCAGGCAAAACCAGTGCGGGGAGATCGTGCCTCTAGGGATGGGCAGCCCAAAGGCCAAGGATCAGGCACTTAATGCGAATAGGCCAAAAAGAAAAGCACATACAGCCTTGAAAGAGAAAAGCACGTACAGCCTGCGGCTCCCCATGCACAGTTCTGCTTGACTGACAAATTACCAGTGTGCAGCATCGCATTTTGTCTCCTTTTGCTTGCAGCCACAAGCAATTCCTGGGCATGTTCTGTAACTGAGACACTTTTCCCAGTAGGCAGCCTGGATGCATCCAACCTGACCCGGGGACTGGAAGGGTTCAGGTTGCTCCCAGGGGAGATGGTTTCACTTCGTAATACAGTTATAGCTGCTGCGGTGGGGGAGTGGATGAGGGGTGCAATTAGTGGGGACGGTTTGCAGTTCTAAGGGAGAGCAAGGTGCAGGTTAAGCACCAAGCTCCAGCCTCAGTCCTGCAGTGCCCCGCAGCGAGTTGGGAGCCACGGGCCAGGCGGGTGCACGGGGCCACGTTCCAGCCCTGGCAGCTTGTGCATCGAGCCAGGAGTCGCGTGCTGCGCTAGGATTTCACTGCTGAAACTCTAGACGTCCAAACTGCCTGGAGGCATCCAGGAGCTCGCTGTACCAGAGGGGAAGAGACAGTCAT